>NC_068286.1:7765620-7967500 GCF_025860055.1 Xyrauchen texanus | reverse complement strand
CATTCAAGCTACTTTGGCCTTGCACCCCCACAGTCATTCCACACAATCTGTATTGGGCACCCTGGGAACATGAGCTCAGCCAGATGGGCTGTGCTAGCTCCAGCGTAAGTGATGGCACTCATGCTTTATGGATGTGTTTGCAATACAGCTGCTGTTTTTCCTCTCTCTGCAAACGTGTCTGTCTGCAGACGAAAGCACAGGACTGCGCACAGATTGCTGGCTGTGCCACCTCATTCCCAGTTGCCTCAAAACAATGTAATCATGGAAGTGTAGGCCTTTTGTTTTTAGAAAAAAGGTTTGGCTGTCATATTTTTACGAACGTACCTTCTATTTAAAATCCAAGGTTCATCACAAAGAGGTTGTTAAAAGGCAGTTAGATGGTTCTGTTGGACATGTGTCTACATTCCCGGAAAATGACCTGCAGGCTGTATATGCATTTGAATATGTAATTTTTTGTTATCATGTTTTCCCTTTTCGGTTTCCTGCAATGACCGAATTGCTTGGTATCTGAGTATGCATGTTTTTGCAGTTGTTTTTGAATATGTATTTAAATAAAGATATATTAGCACCAAAGCATTACAGTCTTTAATGGTAAATGGTCTACACTTATATAGGGACTTTTTAACCTTAGTGGTATTCAAAGCGCTTTACACTGCATCTCATTCACACACCAATGACGGCCGAGCTGCCATGCAAGGCGCTAGCCTGAAATAGGGAGTAACTTGGGTTTCAGTGTCTTACCCAAGGACATGTGAAGTCCTGTGGGCCGGGAATCGAACCACCAACCCTGCGATTATTGGACAACCTGCTCGTAACAGGACTGTATTTTGGATATTTACCATGGCAATACCATTTTATATTGTAGTACCATTGTGCCGTGGAGTAATATGACATGAATATGACAATTGTTCAATACTGTTGCATACAGTCCTGTATACTGATCTCACAGTGAAATCGAAAACACTAGGTTGACTTTTCTTTAGCTAAAATCAGTCTGTCTACTATAAACATCTCACCAATTTCCACAGGCAGTAGGCTACATAAATTAAAGGGGGATTCTAACTGCATAAGGTTGATGTATTAAATAAACATGATTTGCAAGTGCAAAACATAAATTCTTTGCATTGGAAACATGAATTGTAACACAAACCAATGAGCATATTCATGAAGCACCCTTGTAAATGAAATCAACAAAATACACTCATAACCATGAAATAAAGCATTGAAACATGAACTGTTGTTTGTTTGTTTGATTGATCGAGAAACCCAATAAATAACAGTATGCAAAAAGGGGAAAGAAATATAAGCCAACTGCTCAGTATGGAGAGAAAGCAATATATACACAGTCCATCAAGAAAATTACTTTATCTTTGTGTTTGATAAGGAAAGGAGCAGTCTTTGCAATGTCCCAGATGGTGATGTGAGGAAAATCCAAGAAAAAAAAGAGTAAATACAAAAAAGTAATCCAATCAGGTAAGGCAGGTGGGAAACAGTCCTTTCTTTTTACAACCCCTTTACAAAGTCCTTTTTGGGCTGTCTGCAAACTCCAAACAAATATAAATGGACACATATTCAGAAACACAAAAACAACATTCAATCACAGTTAAGCATTTGAAGAAAACATTCACTTAACTCTCAGATGGTGAGTTGAGTTTACAGCATAAGCTTAGCAAAACAGGCAAACTGCTCTGACCATGCTTACCCTGTTCATCCTCTATGCTCAAGGAAGCAATATATAGGCATTTCCCTTTAGTAGTGACATTTAGCGTGACGTTACACTACCAAAATGTGAAACACTGCTCCCAGTGTCCAAAGTGCAAAGTGTTTTTGGATGTATGGTCACATATGAGCTCCATTAACTGGGTGTAATGTCCAAAGAGAGGTGCCAAAAGCGAGTTGTGAAGCAAGTTTTTTTCAGATGAACAGTCTGTAATACAGTGAAGATTAATTCTTATTTTATAAACTGTATCACCAACTCAAACCTAAACCTAACCATTAGTTGAGTTAAAATGTAATGTTAGAGGGGAAAATGCAACCTCTGAGTCATGCTCATCATTGTTGATGCGGACGCAATTACTTCTTGGTTTCAATGCAGGATCCAATCCTACGCTGCTGACACAACACACTTCCAGTTGTGGCATAGGGGAAGGTAAACATACTGTAGCTGATGGAAAAATGTCTAATAGGAGATGCTGCATGTCCATGAGTCAACATAATGTGGCCGATCCTAGGGTACCAAAACTCTCATGTCGTAACATGCAACATGCCGACATCCAGAGTGATCTTGTTGATAAGAGTAAATCAGAGTACAGTATATCATGGTATTACCATCTTATACCATTACTGAAGTTTTTGAAAGAGCTGTTGCATTAGTTTCAGAGGTATTACTATATACTGACCTCAAACAGGTTTATTCCAAATTCAATATGTATATTTGTTTTTTAATCTAGAGTGTTTGCAAGTGTTTGTGTAGTTCTGATCTGCCTTTTGAGTATTTACTGATAGATTAGACCGCATTTAGCACTGAGCCCCTTCATGCTGTCTGTCTGAAATGCCTCATGAACACTCATGAGTGAAGAGTTTCAAACTCTTGCTTGCCTACTTTGAGTTTTAAGCATCTCTTATGGGTATTAACTGTACAGTTTAGCCTAAATGTGTCAATATTTGTCAACGTCTGTTTCAAATACAACTTTGAAGCCATTTCTAACCTTGGGAAGGCTATGTTACAGTATATCTTCCAGCTTTCCGCCTTGAGCTTAAATGTCACTGCATTTTCAGGCACTAAATATATAGTGTCCAAAACAACAGGAACTAAACATTCTGCTATTTCTTATTTTTCAAAAAAGGAAAAATGTTGGATGAGCTTAGGTCTTTGAGGTTTGACTCAGCCCCAGGAGCAAGTTCAATTCTGCATATTCAGGCAAATTAAACTGCACTTTTACTTACAAATAGTTTTAGATTGACAGAAATGCCAAAATGCGGCTTATGTTCTATTCCGTACAAGGTTTTTTGTATGGCGGAGAAAAAAACTATTATTGAAACATGAATGGGAGAATTTGTATCATAGCATGGCAGCTGTAGGGAATGGAAGTCCAACGCCAATATTTCCCAGTATTCCAATATGTTTTGATGTTGTTTTGGGAACATCTTTTCCAGCCTGCACTACATGTCCTGATGTCCAAATGATTTTGTCACATACTTTCAAAGAAAAGTGTTTACCACCTAAAACAGTTTTCGTGAGAGAAAACAGAGGAATCGTTATCAAATATAAAACTCTTGAAACTCAAAAAACTGTTGACTTTTCGCTTAATAATTCACATTTCGAATTAAAAATTGCGTTACAACGTTGTCTAACTTCAAGTTCATGAAAGGAAATCATAAAAGCTCATACCACCCAAATCTATTTCCCTGTCCAAAGATTTGAGGACACTTATTTTGGCCTTGTATCTGTAAACTGTCCACATGTTTCAGTCTATCTTGCTGAAACTGTGTCTGTGAATGGTTGGCAGAAAAACATCCTTGAGTGTGTCCTGCTCTTTATTAATTCTTGCTTAAATACCTTAATTCAGGCCTCTCCTCATCACTTGAACACAATATTCTCTTCACCCACTTGAGAGGCCTAGCTGCTTTCTTCTTCTTTTGTGTCTTTGGTTGGATTGATTGTCCCCCCTTCACTCAAACATTTGTGCGTTACAGCAAAAAAGTAAGGAAATTGAGGTCTGGATTGCTGGAAAATATTCTCCTCTTGGCTCATTGGTAGGAAGTCTGTTTCTGGGATGCCATGAGCCTCTTGTAAGCTTCTGAGAGTCCTGTTTGCCATCAGTTTTGAGAACACTGGCTGTTCCAGTATGAACTAGGGTTTGGTATCTGCAATTATTTATGTGTATCAAACCTTACCAAAGGCCTGTATGGTTAATTAATTGGCCATTATTTCTATTGATATTGAAATTGGGATTCATTTAGATGAATAAAATGTACTTTAAAATACTTATTACTATTACACTTAATACTGACTAGAGCGAAGCATAATGAGCTTGAAATATTTTTGAACAAGATCACTCACTAAATAGAGATGGAATGTGTCAAGGGGATCAAACAAGAACCACATCGGAGAATACAATAAATGGGATGGATTGACGAATAAGCATTTTTGCCGGATGCCGTTCTGGACCATACTGGCCCAATTTAACCCCTGGCTGGAACCCATAACTACTTTTTCTACCAACTTAATAATCTCACTTGCATCTCAATGATCTATGTCTCAGCTGTCACCATCTTTGTTTGTCTGCCTGATCAATAGATCTCTTTATTCTATAAGCTTCTGGCTGGTTTTCCTCTCATCTTTCTCACCTGCAACATACCATTGATCGAGAGAGCTTAACTGTTTTGTTTGTACAAGAATTTCCTGTCCCCTCTTTGCTGTACTGTACAATAAAGCAACAAAAGCTGAAATAAAGTAAAACAAAATAACTCATATAACAGATTTCAAAAGGACCTGATTGTTATGATAAAGGAGATATCCTGATTGGACAGCAATCCGAGATTCCTTTTGGATTTATGTCTTTCAGACAACTCTGCACACACAAGGACTGCAAATGTGCTTTTGGTTAATGAGCTACATCTTCAGTGCATACCACAAGTCTGCTTCGCATTGAAAGCACTCTCTCCATTTGAGTCTTGTTAGAGAAAGACAACAAATAAAAATGCCACAGAAATCTTCTGAAAAAGCATCTAGACGTGTGTTTATATTTGATTTGATTTTTCAATCAATTATTATTATTTTTATGTTGTTTTTCAGTACATTTATGAGTTTATTTTAGTTTTAATATTTTCGGACTGCCAAATGAATGCATTGAATAATATCGTTAAATATATATTTTATGCTGTAATGTTTTTATGGCAGGTTGTAAAGGTTTCAAATTGTTTAATATATGCACACAAATAAATCACTACAGTTAACTGAATCTTCCCTTGTTCATTTCACTCCAAAAAATGGTTTAACCAAGGAAACTTAATTTAACTGAATTGTTTCAATGATTAAAATTAAAAAAAAAATTGCTTGCTTCATTGAGCAATTGCTGTACTTATAATAGCATAGTTACTAAACTACACCTTATAGTGCTTCCTACTAGCATGTATTTAGCATGCTAACATTCACTGCCACTAGTTAGCAGATGAAAAAATAAAAGATTCATTTGAGTTACTTTGACATGTCTAATTTTGTTGGGTTTACACAATTCAATTAGGTTCTCTTTACACAAACTTTATGTGTTGGGATTGCATAGTAATTTTAAGTTAAGAAAACGAATTTCAAACATATGAACCAGTGTTTACAACTTAATCAAGTTCAGCGAAAGAGCTATTTTAGCCTACTGTGTTCAAAAACATTAAATCATTTTTACCCCATGTGACTCTACCTTTCCAAGCAACTGGGCCCTTGCTTTGGAGACCTGGCTGGAGTCACTCAGCACGCCCTGGATTCAAACTCGCGAATCCAGAGGTGGTAATCAGCATCAATACTCGCTGAGCTACCCAGCCCCCCCGAGATGCGTTTTTATCAGTTTCAGTTCTTTTTAACTTGACACGGCATCTAAAAATGCCCTTCTGCGTGAGATGCCTAAAAAACAGTGAGATCGAAATCAAATTTGTATTTTAATTTAGTTCGTTTTGGAGTCTAGATCGTTTCGTTTAATTTGTTGCAATATTTTATTTCAATTAACACATATTTCCATAAAGTCTTTTAGTTTTTGTCAATGATAATAGCATTGTTCAACCCTGAATGGCTATTTTGTTACCTGCTGGACATCATAGACATTAATTATCAGCTATTACATGTGATTAACAAAACTGTACAAAGCCTTGTTGGGCTGTTTCATAGTTTGCTTCCTATTTGGCTCCAGGTAGTGCATTCACTCTCATCTGAGAGTTGTGCATAAAATAAGCGCAGCAGTGCACGACAAACGCATCTGTGATTTATATTGCATTGATGGCGTTTCTTCAACACGGCATGAGCGCTCGTTTCAAAAGAGGAAAGCTGCTGCTTTCGCGCTTTAAGGGTTTCTCGTATATCCGTTACAGTAATTGAATCTATTTAATCATGACTTTTTTCTCTTTGTGGAAAGAAAGAATGGTAATAATGAAAGCAGTTTTTAGTTATTCATTAGCTGTTTATGCTGAATGTGTAGAGACAGATGTGCATCCTTTGAGAGCTGAGCTGTGCAGAGCCAAGGCACGGACAAGTCAAACAGAATCAAATGAATTGTTTCATTATAAGACAACAACATTTATTAAATTTTGTATTAATTTTGATAATAACATTCCTAATGTACCTTACCTTGTTACTTTACCATTGATAATTAATTAATTGAAATTAGGTCATTATTATGGATATAATAAATGTGTAATCTAAAGCACATTGCTGCAGAATATCTTATTTTCTTGACCAACTGCTTTGTTGTCAGTCATGCTATAATTTAAACATACAAGCAGCGAGAATCCATTTCACCATCTATAAATCCATTTCAACCTCTATAAATCCATTTCAACCTCTATAAATCAATTTCACCATCTATAAATCCATTTCACCATCTATAAATCCATTTCACCATCTATAAATCCATTTCAACCTCTATAAATCAATTTCACCATCTATAAATCCATTTCACCATCTATAAATCCATTTCACCATCTATAAATCCATTTCACCATCTATAAATCCATTTCAACCTCTATAAATCAATTTCAACATCTATAAATCCATTTCAACATCTATAAATCCATTTCAACCTCTATAAATCAATTTCAACATCTATAAATCCATTTCAACATCTATAAATCCATTTCAACCTCTATAAATCCATTTCACCATCTATAAATCAAAATCAACATCTATAAATCCATTTCAACATCTATAAATCCATTTCAACATCTATAAATCAAAATCAACATCTATAAATCCATTTCACCATCTATAAATCAAAATCAACATCTATAAATCCATTTCAACATCTATAAATCCATTTCAACATCTATAAATCCATTTCACCATCTATAAATCCATTTCAACATCTATAAATCCATTTCAAGGTCCATTTAAGGTACGCAAGTTATCCACTACAAATTACTAATTACTGACTTTTCAGATTAGATTACTCTAAAAAAAATAGTTATCTGATTACTTTACTGAATGCGGCATTCAAACGTAATCATGTTACTTATTACTTTATTGCTCAACAAATTCAAAACAATGTCTATATTTACTTATATAAATTAGCTATCACAGAAATGCAAACAGATGATAGGATGAATTCAAATTTAAAATGTATTATACATAGATAATATTATTTCATAAGTATTTATGTTTTATATGCAAATATGTAACCCAAGTAATATCCTTAAATTAACCCGTAATTGAAAGTCACAAACAGTAATCTGATTACAATCATTAAAAATGTAATGTTTTACACCACTTTTGGACTAAAAAGTAATAGAGAACAGTAACTAATTACTTTGTAGTCATATTACACCCATTTGTAACTGTATTAAACTTCAATACAAACACTTTAGCAAGCACCATGAAATATTGTATAATTGAACATACAGTATGTTACATGGATACTATATTGTACTTTAAACCTTTACCAAATGTTTTCTTGATGGGTTATGTTACCTTGTGACATTAAAAAAATATTTCAAATTATTCTGTTTTCTTAAGAGACTCTTTATGTAGGTTCGATGTTGACTCAAAGTGGGTTTCGCCGATACAATAACTTTGGTGGTAGAAAAGGCCGATAACCGATTAATCGGCCGATAGTTTTTAAAATCGGTTTATAGAATGTTACCAAAATCGCCTTAGTCTTTGCTTACTTTAATGGGCACAGACATAGAGGCTACAAGAGTCAAAAATCGATAAAATCCCAGATGCTGTTAAAGATAAAATGAAGATTTTGTGCGTAACTTTGGGACTTTTAACTATAAACAAGCCTGAAACATATTTTTGACTTGGCTTAATTAAAGTGCTCTGTATTTAAGTATTAGACAAATTAAGCTTTTAAAGCCTATATATTCAGCAGATGAAGCCAAATCTGTGCCGATAGATATTTTTGGTTTATTTTTAATCGGTAAAACCGATATTTCGGTCTACCTCTCATGTGTTTAAATATGCACTGTGGCTATTTTTTGGATACAAATTTGTCTTCATATGTGAGTTAAATCTGACAAAAGCTTTGGGGATATTCTCACTTGGAAATTTGTATCTGAAATATTAGTTAATGTATTACTTTTATAAGAATAATAGACGTCTACGTAATGTCCTCATTTAGTTAAGTAAACCAGCATGTGTATTGTCTAATAACTGTTCCTCTCCCTCGACACATGTAATCTCTGGTAGTTCTCTTGTTATTGTGCAAATATGTAAGCCCGGAGTGTTACAAGTTCAGAGCTGTTACAGCCCATCTGTAACGGGAGCCTGCTGGTAGATAGATGTGCAGTGTGTAAACCTCACTCTCCTGACCTCAAGAGGTGCACTAGCGACTGATGCTAGAGGCTGTAGCAATTAGCCTCCTTTTTAGCACACCCGCTTCCCACGCCGGAGATGCCTGTTCGAGTACCTTTCGGAGTGGGGCAACCAGGGCCGGTTACAATGGTGCCGTGACCCTGATGGGAGTGAGGTTGAGGGGGGTGAGTGTAACGGGAGCCAGCTGGTATGTGATAGCTGTGCACTGTGTAATCCTCACTCACCTGACCTCAAGAGGTGCACTAGCGACTGACGCTAGAGGCTGTAGCCTTTATCCTCCTTGTTAGCGCACCCGCCTCCCACTCCGGGTTCGAGTTCCGTTCGGAGTGGGTTGACAAGGGCCGGTTTCACATGGGCCGCAGGCCAATATATTCTGATGGGCGACAGTGTTTGATGTAATGAGCTCTTTGAGGTCTATTTCCCTGAATCCTTTTGCATTTTTTTCTCAGTTTGTTTTCTCAGGGGCATGTTGGGATTGTTTTGGCGCACACTCTTCCTAAATGTCAGGTACAGCTTTTGGATTTGTTCAAGTGTTGCTAGTTCAAGTTAACCGAGACAAAGAAAAGAAACAAAATCTGTCTTCCTCCCAGGTGACCTCATTTGGAGACAGTAGAAAAATAAACTCATTCCACAATAGTGTTGGTTTTTTCTTCTTTGACTTGTTGGGGAAAATCGTGCTTTAACCAGCGCAGATGGTAAAAAAATACAAATCAAAGTACCTATATTGGGATACTATTTTAACGTTAATACATTTAAGATGGTCCAGTGTATTATCAGATTTTTAATCAGATTTTAAATCAGTCTTTTAAAAGATGTACAATCCTTTTCTTTTTTTCTTTAAAAGATGGAATAGCTTTTAAAAGGAAAGTAATCTGACTTTTAGTAATGTAGCATTGAACCCATTTGTTGTAAGAAGTGTAATGTATAGTACAGTGAATTATTCCTATGTTTCACCAATCAGGTTATTCTCATTGAAAACAAAGAGGAGTCTCTGGTCAGGGCCAGAGACAGAAGTGCTCAGCTCGAAGTAACCAATATTGGCTTCATCCAAACAAACCTTGAGTACTTCACTGGGAACCTCAACATTGGGATGAGTGCCCTCTTGCATGATGAGTGCCAGATGCATTGTGTTTGTTTGTAAAATGAGTGCAATATAAAAATGACTTAAGCTAATATAAGGTTAAGCTAATTTAATGTGTATTAATGCACATTATATTTTGGATTCTCTCAATGCTAGAATCCAAACTCAATGCAAATAAAAATATTTTATGTGCCATGTCAAGTTAAAAAGAACTTAAACTGGGGCTGGGTAGCTCAGCGAGTACTGATGCTGACTACCACCCCTGGAGTTGCGAGTTCGAATCCAGGGCGTGCTGAGTGACTCCAGCCAGGTCTCCTAAGCAAGGGCCCGGTTGCTGGGGAGGGTAGAGTCACATGGGGTAACCTCCACTTAGCATCCCCACAGTAAGGCCCTAGCAACCACCTACAATCATGGTGGCTAGTCTTTCGCAGTCAAGCATCACTCACTTTTTGTTTGTTTGTTTGTTTGTTTTTTCTGAAATTTAAAAAATCTAGTGCTTGATATTAAATGATCTCCTTAAATGGCATAACAGAAAAACATAATTAAGTAGAGCATTTAATGTAGTAGAGCAGCCAGTTAGGAAGTACATCCTTGGTGTATTGATATAGTGTAATTTTAAGAGGCACATTGTGAATGTAAGACCTTGCACTTTATCCGTTGTTGTTATATTAACATTGCTTATAACATTCAGTCTTGCTATAAGCAACTGCAATAATTTCACATAAAAAGCATACATTTTTGCCAGAAGGTATAGTCATCTGTTCATTTGCATTGCAAAGCCTGTTTAAAAGGATCAATTCTGGCACCCTGTAATTGGAGTTTGTTTCGTTCTGCCTGCCGTCTATGTTAATGATGCAGTAAACTCTAATGTTTATTCATTATTTAATTTCAAAAGGAAGTGGTGTTCTGATTACCTCATTTTGAGTGATGACATTTTCTCGTTAACATGGCACATCCAACTTACTCTTACTCTTTAACATTAACACTATAATTAACCCCTAAATTATGTTTTATAAGATTAGTTTCAAATGCTAATGTTCTTTCATTTGTTTTCTACTATTTTTAATTTGGTCAAATGGTCAAATTCAGACATATATATTTTTTTCAAGGCCATTTTTAACTTGTTAAATAGATTACAAATTTTGATATTCAAGGCAGCTTAGATCAAATATTTAAGTACACTTAATTTAGACAGTACCTGTGGCTAGCTTGTGTTTCTGTTCCTTTATTTTTTTAAAGCTCTTGACATTTGAACAATTGAAATTAATCTCAGCTGAATGATATGCCAAGTCTTATATATATATATATATATATATATATATATATATATGGTAATAATGTTAGTTAATATTCTTAATGAAAGCTTCTTTTTTATGTTGGGGGTCAATGTGTCGACTTAGAGTCTGTAGAGGGGGCACTGAGTCTGTAAAGGATTTAAAGGATTTGTAGTGAGCTAAAAAATGGGATCTGATGCAAATTCTGTAATCCTTGTCTTTATTTTCTCCCTAAAATATGTTAGAACATTGTAATAACACATTTACATGTACAACCCCAATTCCAAAAAAGTTGTGACAGTATGAAAAATGCTAATAAAAACAAAAAGTAGTGATTTGTCAAATATATTCTCCCTTTGCTAAATTGAAAACACAACAAATTCACATTATATGATGTTTTACCTTATGAATTTCATTGTTTAAATTTTTTTTATATACAGTAATTTCAAATAAGATGATTGCAACACACTCCAAAGAAGTCAGGGGCAATTTAAGACTAATAACAATTTAATGAGTTGAAATAACAAGGCGATGTGAAACAGGAAATGTTAAACAGGTGAGGCAATCGTGTCACATTATATATGGAGCCTCCAAAACCAGCCTAGTCCTTCAAGAGCTAGGATCACTCGAGACTTGTCATTTTGCCAACAGATGCTTCAGATAATATTCCAGCACTTTGAGAACAATGTTCCCCAAATGCAAATTGGAAAGATTTGGGGCATTTTATCCTTTAGAGTGCACAATAAAATTTAAGGAATCTGGTCCAATCTCGGTGCGTAAAGGGCAAGACGAAAACCACTTCTGAATGCACATGATCTCTGATCCATCAGACATCACTGTCTTAACAAACATCATTCAACTCTAGTGGAAATCATGAACATGGGTTTGGGATTACTTTAATAAACCTTTGTTAGTCAACACCACTCGCCACTGCATCCCCAGATGCAAGTTATGACTTTACTATGCAAAGCAGAAGCCATACATCAACACTGTCCAGAAGTGCTGCCGACTTCTCTGGGCTCGGTCTCATCTTGGATGGAAATTAGAACAGCTGATCTGTGTTTTTGGTCAGATGAGTCCACATTTCAAATAGTTTTTGGAAAAGGACTATCCAAGCTTTTATCAGCGTCAGGTCCAAAAGCTAGTGTCTGTATGGGACAGGGGTGAGTCAGCGCCCATAGCATGGGTAACTCGCACATCTGTAAGGGCACCATTAATGCAGACAGATATGTACACATTTTGGAGCAGCACTAGCACCGTCTTTTCCAGGGATTTGCCAGAATTTTCAGGATAACTTAAAACCACAGTCTGGCCGAATAAGCAGAGAGTGCAGGTGCTAGATTGGCCTGCCTGCAGCCCTGACCATTTCCAATTGAGAATGTGTGGTGCATTATGAAGCGCACAATACGGCAATGAATACCTTGTATAATTGTGCAGCTGAAGACCTGCATAATGGATTAAAGGGTGGAATATTACACTTTTTAAACGTAACAAACTTGTGTCTTCAGTGCTTAAATACCTAATAAGTGTTATTAGAAGAAATGGCGATGTTTCACGGTCCAATTAAACCCGAATTTTGCCTGCAAAGTTGAGAGTTTCAGAGTTAATGTTGTACAGTTTCATTTGCATAAATTATTGAAATGTTCTGTTTGTGGCTTTCCTGCTTAAGCAGCAGTCGAAAATGTGCAGCGACAGATACATTTTGTTTCCCTGGGGTTAGAGGCATGTAAAATTTATATGTAAAAAAACTATTACTTTGTTACTTGTGGGCTGTTTGCTCATTCTTGATTTCTTGTACGTGTTGAAAGACTCAACAATCACACTGATGTGTTTGTTTGCAGTGAATAATGAACTTGCGTTACACGCTTTGCCTTCCGCAGCTCAGACAAACTTCTTAATTAAAGTCAGAAAAATGTGTGGTTTTTATTTCCCACTGAAGGGAAGAAAAAATCCTTTTCAGCAAAAAACTTCCTGCTCCAAAACATAATAACGAAAAATACTTTTGCAGCACCGGAATTATCCTTTATTGTTTTTCCATTGCTGAATAATTGATGTTGGCCCCTTAGACAGGAAAGAACCTACAATGAGGTTGATGTTAAAGGGATAGTCCACCCAAAAAAGAAAATGATGTTGTCGTTTCCTCACATCTCCTATTGAGTTACATCACAACAGTACAAGAGACCAAAACTGCATTGCCGTTTCCACGTTTATTTGCTTCTGAAAGAAAAACAAACTTAAGCTTTGTAAGACGCCTTCTTTCCCAAGCTAAATGATGTTCATCTGATCTTTTGGGGGAACACCCACCAGCTTTGTCTCATTATGACGGCAAATTCTAGAGATGGGGTATCCAACAAGGAGCCTGGGAATGTCTGTAATTGTGTTGTTCAGCCTCTTTTCTTTTGTAAAATTCACAACCTTGAACCTAATCGCATGCTACCAAATGCCAAGGATGGTAAGCTCTGTGCTTTGGTTTTGCACACAGTAATCAGTGCATTATAGTGATATTATATAATATTTTTTTGAATATATCTTACACAATCAGAAAATGCTGATTTTGCAAATAATATGCAATGGACCACTGAAAGCTCATGGTGCAACGAAAACAAAAAAAAAGCAATCAACATAATCTACCGATGCTTGTGGTCACTTCTAGTTGGGACATTAACTTTTATATACATTTCATTTTTTGATGCTTGAAAGTGATGTTATCTGTTTTTTAGCTTTATTCTCATTACTTGGTTCCCAAAACTTGCAGTTGTTAATTTATTTAGGCCAGAAACATCTTTTATGCAAGAACACAAATGCTTTGCCAATGCATTGCATGGGTACTGTTGCATTGCACGTACTGTAGTGTGAGTTTTTGTGTTTCTGTGGCATTAAAAAAACTCAGTACTGTACTTGCATGGCCGTTTGGAGCCAGGACTGTAGCCAGTGGGGTGAAAGGTGGTAACGATTCTAGGGGCCCAACGGTCCAGGGGGCCCCACAACAAATTCTAAACTGTATTTTTGAATAGAAAAGGGGCCCAGAGCAATGTGCAGTCAGGGGGCCTAGATTACCTTGATACGGCCCTGTATGGAGCCCCTTAGAGGACAGAGAGGGACGTTTTCCTGAAATAGTTTTGAATACCCTCGCAATAAGTTTTGGACTTTAACTTTATAGTTTGCTTTCCCTCGCGATACTTTTTTCATTGCGCACATGTGCCAACCGCTTGTGTAAGCGTGCACAGTAAAATGGAGTATACTTTGAAAGGCTTAGCATTCGACTGTACACTGGCGCTCAACGTTCACATCAAAACCAAAGTGACTTCCTACAAATATCTATGCCGATAAATGGGATGTATGATTATTTAGATAGCTAGCTATAAATATCTTGACAGTTTAACAAGCTTTCTCTTCAAACGATTGTTACGCCATGACGATTGTGACCCTTATAGTAAATGCAATGCATACTGATGATGAGTTAGGAATTGTGCTTTGGCACATTTATAAGATGGCTACATTATAAGATATTAGTCTACCTCAGAGAGCCAAAACTCTCTACTAATGTATTCTGATTTGGGCAGATAATGGTGGCACTTAAATACACAAACACCTGCCTAGGGTTTGTAGTGGTTTTATTCCATATTCTGTTAAAAATAACTTTTTCTAATTAAGACTCCCTAGAACTTAGTTTTGATCCACATTGAACACTTTGCTAATTATTTGCATTAATTTATTTTGCTTTGGTTTATTGAATGTCCGCTATGACTGTATGTTCTCCCACAGTAAGTTCTCAAATGTAGTACCTCTTTAATGGAAAACTGCAAGCAGTGGTAGAGTGAATGATTATCCTCTGTAAGTTGGAGACATGCCTGAGAAAACTTCTTGGGGGATTTGAAGGGTGTTAATCCACGGATTTGGTTGAATGTGCACACACACTCAAGAGAGTACAGTTTGCATTGTTTTGCGAGATTCCCACTGTAATGGCAAAAGGTACAGCCACCGGTCCGATTAAGACCCGAGTAAAGCTGAACGCTTGATCTTGCACAAATTTCTGTAAAGACATCTAAAGCTTTTCTTTACCCTCCATCAAGCTGTTTGATCCACTTTGCTGCTAATAGGCAGAGAGGCATCTGCTGTCATGCAGTTTCACACCAGCGGGGTTCAACTGACTCTAGTGCTGTGCCTAAACCGATCACTGAAAACACACTGCCAGATACAGCAAGGTGAGAAACACTGTGAGATGTGAATAAATATGCTGAGGGTCAGGCAGGAATCAGTCGGAAGAGTTGCATCTGGTTTACAATTGTTTTGACATATGCATTCACTTGGCACATGAACACAGTAAAATAGTCTTGCATAAAAAATTTTACTCCAGTAATGTGTTTCACTATGCTTTGGGTACATAACCTACTGGACAAAATATTTTAGGGTCAAAGACAATAAAGGGTTTTTAGGATGATGAAATCTAAAATAAATAAAAAATTAAATATAGTTTTAAACGCAAGTGCCAAGTTCTTAAGAGTTGAAATCTTTATACTCATGTTGGTTATACCACACTGGCTTTTGCACTGTAATATTTGTTGGCTGGATTGTTTGTTTTTCAAATATTAATAATATTTTAGAACAAAACTGTTTCATTTAGGCCGTTTGTGGCAGGGCGGAGGGCGATGCCGGGTCGTGATCCTACACACCCGGTCCCGTATTAGGCTAATCAAGCCTCTGTGAGGGTTAAAGGTTGACTGCAGAGGATCGTGCGGGAGAGAGAGATCGTTTACGGACATGTCCTTCATGTGTGTGTTTATGTTGTCTTTTAAGTTTATCATTAAACTATTATTTATATTGAAAAGCCGGTTCTCGCCTCACCTTTCCACTGATCCCTTTCCACTGTTTTTTTGGAGGCTCGTATACCATGACATGATTGTCTCACCTGTTTATTAACATCTGTTTCACATTGCCTTGTTATTTCAAATCATCAAATTGTTATTAGTCTTAAATAATGGTGAGGCTTCATCTTAAAGGCTTCAAAAAGTTCTCCTATGACATCATATGAACTTAAAACGATTTTCTAATAACATCATACTTAAAAATGTGTATCCTATCACATCATAGGAAACTTCAAAGATTCTAATATGACATCATAGAACAAACTTTGGTTTTCTTCTTTTTTTAGGAATTTATAGAATTTTAGAGCAGGACTACTTCATTAAAAAAAAACACACATTAATAAAATATTTTGCCAAACTAGTTGTTAAAGATTTTTTGTTTTTTAAAGAATGTAAGCGTTTCAACTATTTTCATGTTCTTCATTATGATTATTTTTTTTAAGACATTTTTGATTTAAAGACCCACAAAAATATGGAAAGGAATTTGAATTGAGAAAATTAAAACCTGTTTTTATAAAAGAGGTAATTTCAAGTTGTAATTGCATTCTCAATGTGTAAATGAATAGATCCAGATTTAAAAAAAAATCACATAATTGACCCTTTGACATTGACATTTTTTATCCAACGTGACTTGCAGTGCACTTCTTACAGGGGCAATCCCACAGAATTTGCACTATTGTGTAATGGACTGACTCGGTACAAAATGAATAAATAAAAACATAACAATAAATAAATTAATATATAGACAGAATATTATATATTGAGAGAGAAACATTAGGGTCATTCACTGTTAAGGATGTCTGGGGTGATGCCAAGTGTAGGCGAATATATATATTCTATAAAAGAATGACAATAGCTTACTTTAAATACTTGTAAAGCCGAGCACTATTCCAGCGCTGATTGTGTTTTTGAATAAGTCGCTGATTTTAACGCTGAAAAAGTAGCGCAACTGTTTAGTGAATCCTCCCATTAATGAATTTCATCCTAAACCTTTTTGTAATTTATGTTGCATTTTTCCACAAAATGACTTATTGTACACTTATTTTGGGGCAATCCCCCAGAATTTGTACAAGAGCACAATGATGATAGTTCATGGATTGGCTCTCGCTGTACTCAAACCTGCAACCACTTGGTTACATCATCATTTTCCAAGTAAAAAAAAGTGGGTTGTTTTAATGTCTTCTTCAGGTGGTCCTGCATGCATGTGGAGTTGCAACCGACATGGTATTGTATTGCTGCCTACAGGCGAGGGCAGGATTTGTGGTTAGTCCATGCTGCTACGGATTCATTGAAAACACACTCAAGTTCAACTTTCTCAAGAGGTAGAAACTATATCCACTTCTTCTTCTCTCTCTTTCTGACTGTACTTCTATTTTTGGTCCCCTAATTCCACAGTGCACAAGACAGTGTGAATCTATTACAATCCATGATATTAAACTCTAAGCTCTATATACATGCATACATAATGGATCTCTGCAAATACACTGACAAGAATGAATGATTTATGAGAAACAATAGAAAATAGCGACGATTACCCAGTTACTGGATAAAGACAATAAACATTCGCTATTGCATCTTTCTCTGCAATTGAAAGTTCTTGGAATATAATATCCCATATTAACAATAATACAGCTGAGCCCCATCAGTCCTGCATTAAAAGTTGGGCAGAAAACGTCTTGACTTCATCTCAGGAACAAACTTTTCACCCAATCAGGAACTATCACTGCGAGAGATCTCAAAATCTGGTGTTAACTTTAATTTAATATAATTATTTTGCTGTAGGCCATGAACATTTGGTTGGTAAGAGCAGTGAGAGCAGTGTTTGTGTTCACCATGTTGCCATGACAACAGCCCATTGAGTGATTTGTCAGTTGTGGCATTCAACAGTACTACAGGAAGGACAACATGATGACAGCCAGTTAATGTACCAAACATTACCTACCACACACATAATCGGCAAGATTTGAAGAGCTTTGAAGTGTTACATGAAATGTGCTTCTGTATTTACATTAGCAACAAAACTGTTATGTAGGATTTTGTATAGAATATCAGTTCTTATGTTTCAGTGATTCATTTGATCCAAATAGACTGTCCTCTTCTTCAACTTTTTGCATTCACTTCTGCATCATGTCATTTGTCACTTGCGCCTCAGTATGTGTGTGAGCTCATTAAATTACCCCCTTTGTTCCTCTCCACAGCATGAGGTTTGCAGAGACTTTGAGCTATAAGGTAAGATTCTCGGCCGTCGCTTACACTCTTTTGATAATCACCTACCCAAGTGCATGTCTCAATATTCAATTCTTCTTTTTGGCACAGGGTGCAGCCAGAAAACTTCATATAGTAGTGCATACACTCTTTAAAATGAAGGTTCTTCTGTGGTTCTTTGAAGCAACTTTGGTTCAGCACAAAACCCTATTTTTCAGTAGAGTGACCATATTTCAGTTATTTTCACAGTACATAAGCTTATCCAGTAACAAGCTATATTTTTTAATTTTAATATTTGTTTTTAACGAGTAGCACTGGAGCATCACAAAATGCAACTTTTGTCACCTAAACCATCACTTCTCACCTGTAGCTTTGGGAAAACCAAGTCATTTAAGTGAATCAGTTCTTTTTTTTTTTTTACAGTTCATGTAAGTGAAGCAGTTAAAATAAACCATTCCCTTATATTTAACGTTGGGAACTCAACTTTCGTTGGCTGAAAGTCATTTTGTAACGAGGCAGGCAAGGAATGAGGATCTAAACGCAGCTTTAATGAAACAAAAGATAATGCTCTGAGTATAAAGAACCAAAGCACAGGGAAACCAAAGCACAGGGAAACCAAAGCACAGGTGAACCAAAGCACAGGGAAACCAAAGCACAGGTGAACCAAAGCACAGGTAAACCAAAGCACAGGGAAACCAAAGCACAGGTGAACCAAAGCACAGGGAAACCAAAGCACAGGGAAACCAAAGCACAGGTGAACCAAAGCACAGGGAAACCAAAGCACAGGTGAACCAAAGCACAGGGAAACCAAAGCACAGGGAAACCAAAGCACAGGTGAACCAAAGCACAGGGAACCAAAGCACAGGTGAACCAAAGCACAGGGAAACCAAAGCACAGGGAAACCAAAGCACAGGTGAACCAAAGCACATGGAAACCAAAGCACAGGGAAACCAAAGCACAGGGAAACCAAAGCACAGGTGAACCAAAGCACAGGGAAACCAAAGCACAGGTGAACCAAAGCACAGGGAAACCAAAGCACAGGGAAACCAAAGCACAGGTGAACCAAAGCACAGGGAAACCAAAGCACAGGGAAACCAAAGCACAGGTGAACCAAAGCACAGGTGAACCAAAGCACAGGGGAACCAAAGCACAGGTGAACCAAAGCACAGGGAAACCAAAGCACAGGGAAACCAAAGCACAGGTGAACCAAAGCACAGGGAACCAAAGCACAGGTTAACCAAAGCACAGGGGAACCAAAGCACAGGGGAACCAAAGCACAGGTGAACCAAAGCACAGGGAAACCAAAGCACAGGTGAACCAAAGCACAGGGAAACCAAAGCACAGGGGAACCAAAGCACAGGGAAACCAAAGCACAGGGAACCAAAGCACAGGGGAAGCAAAGCACAGGGGAACCAAAGCACAGGGAAGCCAAAGCACAGGAAACCAAACAACAGGTGAACCAAAGCACAGGGGACCCAAAGCACGGGGAAACCAAAGCACAGGGAAACCAAAGCACAGGGAAACAAAAGCACGGGGAAACCAAAGCACAGGGAAACCAAAGCACAGGGAAGCCAAAGCACAGGGAAACCAAAGAACAGGTGAACCAAAGCACAGGGGACCCAAAGCACGGGGAAACCAAAGCACAGGGAAACCAAAGCACAGGTGAACCAAAGCACAGGTGAACCAAAGCACAGGGAAACAAAAGCACAGGCATCAATGAGCCTTGGGTACCCATGACCCTGTCACCGTTTCACCGGTTGTCCTTCCTTGGACCACTTTTTGTAGGTATTAACCACTGCATACAGGGAACACCCACAAGACCTGCTGTTTTTGAGATGATCTGACCCAGTCGTCTAGCCATCACAATTTGGCCCTTGTCAAAGTCGCTCAGATCCTTACGCTTGCCCATTGTTCCTGCTTCCAACACATGATATTCAAGAATTGACAGTTCACTTCATGCCTAATATATCCTACCCCTTGACATTTGCCATTGTAATTAGATAATACGTGTAATTCACCAGCCACTGTTGCACTATAGCTCACCTGATAGACCAATGGACTTAGAATTGGAAGACCATGGTCCAAGTCCAGCCATGATGCTGGCACAAGACACAACAGAGTCATAGAAGCAGTACGACTTGAGATGGTTGCTTCAGAAAATTTTATTTTTCATTTCGCTTCAGCATTTTAAAACACTACTGGTTAGGTTTAGGCGTTGATTTGGTAAGGATGTCTTTTTTCAGCGTCTCATTTATATTTTAAAACTCTATTGGTTAGGTTCAGGCCAAAAGTCTTAGGTTAGGGAGGTATGTTATAAAGACATCCATATATTTTCACCTTAAAACTGCCTCTGAAGACGACACCATTTTACTCACTTTTGGCGCCCCCAGCTGGACATTTAAATAGAAAACTGCAGCCAATCGTGTTATACAGAAAGTACATTTTGAATTGGAAAAAATTTGCCATGTTCACGTAAATTTCATGAGACCAGGATGAATATTCTTTTACATTTAATGTTGTTTAACCCTTATGAAAATTAACCATAGTTTTACTATAGGAATATTGTAGTAACCATGACTGAAGTAACCATTTTGTTGTTGTTGTTGTTGTTGTTGTTGTTTGCTTGGTTGTTGTTGTTTTGTTTTTGTTTTTTCATGGTTTTACCACAGTATTAATTGATCAGTCATATTACACTGCCATCAGCGGTCTCCCAGTGACTAGATCAACCACTCACTCTATGCTGATGGCCCCTGCCAAACAAATCACTTAGACTCTCAAGTAGACCTTTATTTCTACTGGGTTTGTGCTGGGAACATAAATGATACCTTTAATTGAGAGGCTTGTTGAGAAGAATCGATCGCTGATCACTTACTTTTCTAAACGATCAGACTTAAGATTTTTTGCCTGCCGAGTAATAAAACAGGCAAAACAAATCCCATAGACTTACATTGAAGGAGAGACTCAAGCCCAGAAATGGTAATCATAAGGAGTTAACGATTACTGTTCCGATTCTAATTCCCTCAACGATTACGGTTATTTTTGAGAAACAATTATCTGGAAATTAGAAATGTGATTCTTATTGCAAAATGAAGTTGTCTTTAAATTAAGTACAGTGACTTTTAGTTTAAGTCAGCAATATCAATGCATTATTTCTCACTTTAATGATGTAATTATAAAGAAACCATTGTTATGCATACTAAACATGCAGTAGAAGTGCTTTACTTTGTTAAAGCATGTTTTGGACACATTATACTGAGTAATGACATTGATCATGGCTATTACCCTGAAGGATTAAACTTGGTTGGAGGAATCAATCTGGCAGCGCAGTAACATTTCCTTCCATTCAGCACTTGTTTCACTAAGTTAATGTGGAATAATGGTCGCTTGAAGCTATCATTGGTGAAGAACAGCAGAGGAAGTCATTTCGCAGTACTTCCTTTCAACTACCCTCCCAAAAAAAACAAAAAAACAATTAGAGTCGCCGGTGTATTGATTGGATATAGAATGGACTGCATGCAGCTCTGTTGGCTGGTTACAACTGTTGATAAATTGTTGGATGTTTCAACAGAACACTAACGATTGGAAATATCGATGTTCTACTGCAATTTACATGAGCTGAGCCATGCACTTGCTGTTTGTAAGATATATTTGTGTGTGTTCATGAGGGTGTTTATTGCTGTACATGCACATGTTCATTGAGTTAACATATGCTGTAGGGCTCTCCTCAGGAACACATGATATTGTGCAGGTTTGCAGACCAGGCGGCTGTCAGTTTACCCCAAGAACGGTGATCAATCGGTAAGCTGTTTGGCTTTTTAAGCAGGTGTTCAGGTGTTATCGTGGCAATTTTGCTTTAGAAGTGGAAATTACATTTAATAGAGAAGGACAAGTGCCTCATGTATACAGGGTTTTCAATATGGCCCACATTTGTATTGGGGTTTGCAATGGCAGCATCACTATTAATACTTAGCAAGCAATGCTATTACTATTGCTGATAATTAGGGTTAGGGATTTAAACAAAGCTCATAAACCAAGTATTAAACTGGTACTTAACAAATGATACCTATGATAATAAATTATACCTCAAATCAAATGGCTTGTTGAGGAGATGTGTGCTAGAATTTTTCTAAGTAATCAGACTATAGAGAATATATATAGAATATCATAGAGAAGATTGGGCTTATTTGAGTTTTTATGGCGGTTATTTAGTAACACCTTAGCAGCCACCAAGAACACCTTATCAACCTTCTTGCAACCATCCAGAACACCATCGCATTGTTTTTTGCAACGTATCGAGTGATATTTCCACAGGCAAGCACCACTCACATTTTCTTTAAAAAAAAATTAAATGTTACCAAGGTCATTACATTACCGATTTGTGAGAGAATTGTTCTTTTTGGTAATTGATGGTTCATAACGGCTCACAAATCGGTCTGAATCTATATGATTATTTAAAAAGCGTTATCCAGTAATTACAAACGATTGGAAAGTTAATGGAAAAATGATGGAATTAAATGGATGAAAAGGCTGGGAACCCTGAATTTTACATAAAGCTCAGTTCACTTTTGATAAAATTCATGAATTTTTGATGAAAAGAGTATTCGGCAAAGCTGTTAAAACACCATTTGGTGGTGAAGAAATTAAACATTTCAGCTTTAAGAACCAAAAACAAATGATTTCATTATTGTTGTTAATGATGAATATCTCACAATCCATAGTGGTAAAAACATTGAAAAAATGAAAACAAGATAGGACACTGTGACCTCTCATTTATTCCAAACTTTTTATTCCACACTTTTAGCCTCATAGTCTCTTCACACTCTCGCATAAATCTTGACGCTGCTGTCATCTCTCCTTCCACTGCCCATCTTTTATAGCCAATGAGATGACAGCCTCACAGTCTCTTCACAAAACACATGCTAACTAACGCCATTCGCTGTGCAGTGCCAGTCAAACCCGAAACGGATACAAAGGCTTTTCAACCACACAGATAACTTAACTTTGATTTTGGATGAACTGTTAATTACGGCAGGAAAAGATGATTGCATTTGTTTTAAATTCCTTTATTATTTTTTGAAAGTCATGCTTTATGTTTTGCTTTTGATCCTTTAAATGATTAATTACCTTCTTTAAAGAAATATCTGTTATGAAGGTCAAATGTAATTTCCATTTAGAAAAACTTTGGCATTTTGTGAAGTTTAAGATCAATTTAAGTTTTGTGACACTTTTATAGAATGCAACAGTTTAAAAAGGTAGTGGGCAGGGTGAGTGGGACCCAGAGTGATTTTTTACAGCCTTTTACTTCACTCTGGAAGTGTATAGTTCTTGAAAGGGGGGCAGGGGGCAACCAATAATCCTCTCAGCAGTCCAAACTGTCCTCTGTAGTCATCTGATGTCTGATTGCGTAGCTGAACCAAACCAGACAGTTATTGAAGTGCAGAGGACAGACTCAAAGACTTCTGAGTAGAACTGTATCAACAGCGCCTGTGCCAGGTTGAACTTCCTCAGCTGGCGAAGGAAGTACAACCTCTGCTGGGCCTTTTTCACAATGGAATCAGTGTGTGTCTCCCACTTCAGGTCCTATGAGATGGTAGTGCCCAGGAACCTGAATGACTCTCTATGACTTCTCTATGCGACTTATAGTCAGGTGCGACTTTATTTCCAGAATATACAGTAAATGAATTAAAAATATATATATATTTGCTGTACCGTTGCAAGAATTAATTTGCAAGAACAAATCTACTTGGAAAAGACACAAATTTGTTGGTTTTTCATCATCCAATTAGTGCCCTTGGCATCTGTGACCTCATAATACAGCATACCTATGCTACTTTGTATTTATTCATAGCCGAATTTCAAACATTACGAGTTCACGCTACTAAGACATGGACAAGTTCTTGAAAAGAAAAACTACTGAAAATGGTTATGTGGGATAGTGGCATGCCATGGGATTTTTTAATCGTAAAAAGTGTGCCGTGGCAGATAAAGGTTGTGAAATGCTGACCTAAACCACAAAGAGTTAATCTGCATAAAAACATCCAAAAGAAAACAGCAGTATGTAAATTCTGCAATGCTTACCGAGACAGCTGGGACTATGTCAAACTTTTATTGGCACTTAGAAAGGAATCATATAGAAAGATAAGCTAATTGTAAGGGATGTTAGCAAATCTAGCTAGCTAACGATCACAATCTGCCTTTTGCTGCATTCAATTCAACTTGGAAAGTCGGATTTTACAACTTCCTATGGGAAAAGTGCAATGGAACGCCACTTGAAAGCGTAATTACAACTTGTAAAGTCATGTGAAAATTTTCAGCTCTGATTTCACAGAGATTCATGTGCGTGACTTCACACAAACTTGTCGGCGCCCAGGAAGATGTACAAAATAAGTGATAAACACTTACTTTAATAAATCAAAGTTCCTACTTTAAATTATATTAAAGAGTGTTTAAGAAACATTAGCAGATGTTCAAAACATTGTAAATTATAATCTCTTTTGATAATTGTACACCTGTAGCACAAATGCTAACATTGCAGATATCTCTGGTGACAGTCAAACACTTGCTAAGCTAACGGGAGCATTGCAGTTTTGTTTCCTTGAACATCATCTTCCGAACATCTGGCATTGGAATGCCTTTAGTCAGAGATCTGAGATGTCAAGTGGAATATCTACATCTGTACATAACCTCATCTTCACCCCTCACCCAAAGAGATTTAGTGAGTATTAGCTATACATATTAGCTACCTATGTATTAACTGTTTTTAGGGCGCTAGTTTCAGTTGCTTGCCAGCTATTTGCCACCTAGCTAGGTGCGCAAGCTACCTAATTTAGTTAACATATATTGAGGGATGTAGCTAATGAAGTGTTAACTTTGTGAGAGTTTGAGGGGACAGGGCATGTAGTGACAAATTGTTGTTCCTAAGTTACATTTTTGCTTGTAATAAACAATGATTATACAAGCCACATAAAGCTATGTAGCTTATGTATATAAAGTTACATTACATCAACGTTAACTAATGTCAGCTCCAACATAAACACTACATGCAGTGGTAACACCCCCTCACTTGAGTGAGAGAGCTGGACATGTGACAGCAGAGAGTGGAGACCGAGTAATGCGTCTCCACTTATACTAAAAATGTACATTTTAAATTGGCTGTTTTGCTTATGTTTGGGATTCTTTGTTCTGTTACATGCTCACTTATACTAAAAATGTACATTTTAAATTGGCTGTTTTGCTTATGTTTGGGATTCTTTGTTCTGTTATCTAGATTTAGCTATGTGGTTAGCAAATAGCACACATTTATATAAGGTGAAACCCACTTCAATAGCCATTCCTTTAATAGAGCAGGGTAAATATATCAAATATTATTTTTGTAATATATATTTTTTAATTGTTTATAGTTCATATACTTTGTATCACTGCAGTTTGTGTCATAATACCCTGACATATAAATCTAGTCACTGCTGCTGTGATGGAGTTTCATAAACATCTCCTTAAAGAGTTCATGTAATTTTGGCATCTCTCTCTCTCTCTCTCTCTGTTCTGACTGCCGCAATCGACTGCTCTTTATTTATTTATTTTTCATCCTAATTTTCCAAATCCTGTTGGTTTCCTCCAATCACCAGAGAAGCAATGTATGGGACTTGTGGACCTGGACTGCAGCTGGAAAGCTGAGACTCAGGGGTATTCTGTGAGGGTGATGAACATGGTTCCAGAGGTCTGCTCACCCAAAAACAATATGGTGGTTGGGGAACCTACAATATAGCATTGCAATAGCAACAGCCACACCTAATGTTTTGGACAATTGTGGTTTGAATTTGCAAACTTTTCTTTTAATTGCACTAATTGATCCAAAAGCATTGATCTCTACTTCTCTTACTCGGGCACACACAATGTTGCTTAAATCATGGTTCAATCTAAGTGTGCAATCAGTGTATTTGTTTTTGTATTGTAGCTTTTCTTTAAATAGCTTTTTAAATGTGGCTTCATCTAAACTAATAGAGATTTTTGTTACACTAATGTCTTAAAGATCAGTGCTTTGCGACTTGATTCGCTTGCTCTGGGTTTGTTTGTTAAAGAGAAAGAAAGCAGCACGCCCCCTCCATTAAAAAACATGGCTTCAAATACTGTTTACGAATCAGACACATTGAATTCTGTAAAAGCACTTTGCACCCTCTCAAGCATCATTATCACATACAGTATTATGCACAACACAATAGACTCTCAAAAGAGCCTGCTTTTTCATAGTTATGTAAAATTATTCATTGTAATCTGCTCCTTTCCTTTGCAAGAAAACCTGGACTGCATTCTTAAGCTTTTGTCTTGGAACTATTTGATTAAATGTATTGAAAGTAAACATCAGGAGGTATTTATGATGATTCCCTTGTGTCAAGGGGTTGGGAGATTTGGAAAGGGTTAATATTGATGAAATGGTGCATGCATGGATTAATCTGACCAGGTTTATGAATATTTGATTATGCCACAGCTCATGCAAATGTCAGTGAACTGCAATAGGCAACAGTCTCCCACAGCAGTACTTCTCAACTTATTGGCCATGACCCAAAAATTGGATGCACGTCTATTTTGATCATGGACCGTGTGGAGGAATAATGCTAAATGCAAATAATACATTGTAGCTAGGCATATAATCATGCATATGTAGGATGGGAAAATAAATAGGCTGATCAACTTTTAAACAACATGATCAGACTGGATATCGACATGTTGCCACCAAATGTGTTTACGTTTTTCTAAGGCGTTAATAATGTGCATAGTTGGAGGAGTCTCAGAGTTCTGGTCCCATGAAAACCAAGAAGCATCGGCGTTCTCATAATTAATGATGAGATTGATTCGGAAGTTACATTTTCCCTCTAAGATTACATTTTTTACTCTGCTGATGGTTAGGTTTAGGTTTAGGGTTAGGGCTTATGGTTAATAAGAAATGCATTTCTGTCGACTGTATTACAACATTTACAACTAAAACACATTTTATATCTTGCTTGGCACCACTCTGTGGACGTTTCACAGGAAACTGGTGCTCACACGTGCCTATATGTTCAGAACCACTTCCAGCTTCAGCCACCGGGGGCAGTTGTTTGAATTTAGGTAAGCAAGGGGCAATTTTTAGCTAAACTTTCCACCTGCTGTTGCTAAATCTCTGTGAGATCAGTATGTTTTAAAAGGGTGGAGAAAGTGCTTCTTAAATCTTTTTTTGTTTACGTTAAGCATTGTGCGACCAATCAAAATCCAGACTATGTTAAATACGGGTTCACTCGTAACAAGTTTGAACATGTTTTGCGATGTTAAATATTTTAGACAATAGAAAATATTCTATTTAGAAACCTTCTGATATTTAGAAACCAAAATCGTCCATTTTTCTATGTTCAACCTACTGTCACGATTCCTCGTTGTCTGCCCCGTGTTTTCCGTTTCACCCTTCACTGATCACATTCCATGTCATGTTTTCCTTGTTGTCCGAGTCTCACTGTCCTTGTAGAAAACTACAATTCCCACAATTCGCGGCCTCCCTCACTGCCTGCACTCATCATTGTTCTCACCTGTGTCTCGTTTAGTCTTTATTGTGTCCTTGTGTATTTAAACCCTGTTTGTTCCTCCATTCCCTTGTCGGTCGTTGTTGAATGTTATCGTTGCATGTTCGCTTCTCCTGTTCTCTGTGTACGTTCGAGGTTTCCCTGCCCTTCATGGATGTTTTCCCCAACCTGTGTAGCCCCTTTATGTTTTCCCGTATTTAGTTCTTTTTTCCCATCGTGGACTTTTCATTTGTTCCTGAGTTTGTTTATTTCTTTATCTGTTTCATGCTTGCCAAATAAAGCCGCTTTTTCACTTCCCGTCTGCCTCTTCCTCACATCATTACACCTACAATAGGCTATGTCATGTTAATAATTTTGTATATCGTTTGGCTTATGCAATTTGTGGTAATATTAGTACAGTTAAATGCACATTGAATTTCAAATTGATTTCAAGAACATTTTTATTGCTTTTTTACAATTGATAGTTTAGCACGCCACTAGATTTGCAATGTAAAATATGGGTCCTGAAGGAAAGCCATTGAGAACTGTACTTCAGCATAGAATTATATGTGCACTATTCTCTCAGCTTTACTGTTTTAAATCCATATAGTCATCCACCTCTCTTACAAACATCTCTCACTCGGTTTGCTCAATACAAAACAGCCGTGACCTGTCACATGTTCCCCTTCTGAAGAAGTGCACAACCTTTTAGCTTTGAGAAATCAAGTTAGCAGAGCTCATCTGAATTCTGCCAGCAAAGTCAATCTTTTATGTGTGAAAGACTGGAGACAGGGGCACCTTCCAAGAGCTGGAATCATTTTAATGGGAAATGCCTGGCCCTGGCCAAGTGTACATGAAAAAAAAATCAAAATCAAAAACAAAGGGACAAGGAGAGGGCAGGAATATGAGCATAGATATATAGGAATTCTGTGATGTTGAAAGTAATATATATATATATATATATATATATATATATATATACATATATATATATATGTGTGGGTGATTGTTTCATTTCAATGAAAAATATGATGCAGTATGTCAGAATTTGACAGTTATGTATATACACATGCAAAACTACCAAAAAGTCAATTGAAGTAAATTCTGGGAAAAACTCGGAAATCTGATTGTGTATACAACAGTATAGGTGATTAATATATATTTGACTTTAATAAAAATGTACTGTATTTTACTCTTTGTGCACTATTTGTACACTATTACTCATTCTTACTGTATATTAAATTGCTCATGCTACTTTAAATATTACGTGTGTAATTCATCCCATACATATGCTAGGGAAAGTCTATTGAATTTATTCAGAATGTTCGGAATAGTAGTGGAACAAGGTTTTTCCATAACCCTTGAAGGACCTTCTGGGTCAGTTTGACCCGTTTTAGATTTTAAACACTGATTTACATCAACTGAACTTTAACTTTTCGGCCTGAAACTTCATGACATTCTACAGAGGTGATCTGAACCTGATGATGTAAAAATTACTTATTTTATGTTTTTAAAAAGGAAGTTATAAAAAATCCCTTCATAGTCCCACAAATATCTATGAATCAGAATATCACAGAGACTTTGGGGTGGACTGTTTTATGTGGGCCATTATGCAACCGCATATAAATGTACTAAAACCCGCTCAGAAAACCATAAAGCAATGCCCTGGCAATTAACCAGAACACCCTAGCATTGTGGCACCAGGTTTTGATCGTGCAAGCATCACTTATAAAAATATACATTTTTAAGTCTGTTTGCAATCTGTTTTAATTTGTAGTGTCTATATCTCTTTGCATGATTTATACAACAATAACTATTGGGGTGGTTGGAAATGAGATGGCTGGTGGAATGCAAGATGTTGCCCCAGGCTGCTGCCCTTGTTGCCCATGCCTAAATCCACCCCTCATTTTGGGGGCCAAAAATGCTGCTGTGATGACAATACACACTGTGCCATAGCTTCTATCACAGTATCTCCAGTTTCCTCAGTACCTTTCAAACAGGAAAGTCAGTTTCATTTGAAATATCACCAGAGCAATGTGCAATTTCACCTGTGGCAAGGTGCAGAATTCATGAGCAAATCAGGCCGCAATCCACCTTAAATTCATATGAGACAAAACCTAATCAGAAAGCGAAGCAGGCTCTCCAGTTCTGAAGAGGTTGAAAATGAGTTTTTCTCCAGTGTCACCATTAATAGAGGCCGTCGATGTATCTCCATGAATTTAGAGTGACCGTGTCTTTTCTTAACATATCTCGAATGTCACCGGCATAGTTCGTACTCACCTGTATTGAAAATACACATGCAAAATCCCATGCAGCACATTCTCTATTCGCTTTTGAGACATCTTTTTTCTTGAGATGTCATCTGCATGATTAAAGGGTTAAACATTCGAGAAGCTTTCAAACACTATTTCAGTTCACCTGCTGGATAAGTTGACTGGCAGTATTATCATGTATACACAGACTGAGGGTGATTAGAAAGAATCAAGTGTCTTCACCAGGCAATGAAATGCCCTGACCAATGAAATATGAGCTTTGGATCACATGTCAGAAGCTGCCTCAGTTACCAAAATCAGTAATTATAATATTAAAATAATTATATACTATATATACACATATAAGTTTGTGTCAACAAAGGGGGGAATGTCATTGTGAACAGCAAAAATCACATCACAATACATTACATTTTCATTTCTGATCTTAGTCAATTTCATATGTGGAAATAAATCCATAAATATTGGATTCTCTGTAATATGGCCTCAGTGTGAACAGTCAGGTTAGAAGTTGCATATTGTGCTGTTAACTTTTTATTTTTAAATGTATTAGAAAAATATTAAATTCTTCCACCCCTGGAGTCACAATTTCAAATCCAGGGTTTGTTGAGTGACCCCAGCCAGGTCTCCTAAGCAAGCAAATTGACCCGGTTGCTAGGGAGGGTAGAGTCACATGGGGTAACCTCCTTGTAGTCGCGAATAGGGGTTCTTGCTCTCAATGGGGCGTGTGGTAAGTTGTGTGTGGATCACGAAGAGTAGCATGAGCCTCCACATGCTGGGAGTCTCCATGGTGTCATGCACAATGAGCCGCGTGATAAGATGCACGGATTGACTGTCTCAGAACCGGGTGCAACTGAAACTTGTCCTCCGCCACCCAGATTGAGTTGAGTAACCGTGCCATCACAAAATCCCACTAAGTAGTGGGAATTGGGCATTCCAAATTGGGAGTAAAAAAAATATTACTAATAACATAAACATTATAATACATTAATTGTAAGAATTTTAATTAATATTAAAATAAAATAATGCATAAACCTGTCAGGGTAGGGTGTTTTTCATATGCAAGTTTAGGTTTAGGAGCGTCACCTATTCAGACCAGTGTCTAATATGGGACACATTTAAAAGGCCATATGAACAACCTCACAAACAATGATATCAGAAGAAAATTGCCATTCACCAAACTGGATTGTGGTGTGGTCATAGCTGTGCCCAGTTTCTTTTTGAGTGTGACTTTCGAATATTTCACTATACTGTGATGTTTCTCTCTTGTCATTTTCTTGAATATACAGTATTATACAACTTCTGTTACAGTGCAGAACATAAATATGTGGGGCACAGGACTGATTTGAAATGGGGAGGCCGATATAGATCTTTAAGTGTTCACCCTATGAAAGTTGTGAGTTGAAACATATTGACACACTTGCCATATGTCCTGACCAAAGTTATGGGAAAAACAAAAAATTAGATGTAACCCTGCACATGACTTTGTGAGACGTGAAACTCAAGTGATGAGTTAGAACAATAAATCTTTTTTCCACTAGGTTTACGAGACAAAAAACAGGTGCCCTCCTGTCTGCAGACATTTTAGCCAGTGATTTCTTATCAGCACATGTTTATACCATTCATACCAACCAGGGACTAAAAAATTATATTTCAAAATGTTTTTCATTTCAGTTCATCCCCATCAGAATAGTAAGTGCTAAGGGTGCATGAAATACCAGTTGCATTGTTGCCAGATGTCACAAGAGAAACAAGCAACCAAACAATGTATTGTAGCTTTTCTTTAAATAGCTTTAAAAGTGTCTTCATCTAAACTAATAGAGTGATTTTTGTTACACTAATGTCTTATAGATCAGTGCTTTGCGACTTGACTCGCTTGCTTGAATTGACTTGACTTGACTTGACTCGCTTGCATTGAACAAACAAATGTTCAATGAACCATAAATAATTAAATAACACACACACACCTGTGGAACAGTCATTAAGACACTTAAAGCTTACAGACGGTAGGCAAATATGGTCACAATTATGAAACCTTAGGACACTAAAGAGACCTTTCTACTGACTTTGAAAAACACCAAAAGAAAGATTCCCAGGGTCTCTGCACATCAGGACAGCTGATCGTCCTGCACAGGATCGGTACATCGGAATATCACACCTGCGGGACAGGTAAAGGATGGCAACAAAAACCGCCCAAGTTACACCAGGAATGCACAAGAAGGTGGTAACATGAGGAGGAGATGCACTGCAGTACTTAATGCAGCTGGTTGCCACACCAGATACTCACTGTTACTATTGATTTTGACCCCCCCTTTGTTCAGGGACACATTATTCCATTTCAATTAGCCACATGTCTGTGAAACCTCTTAAGTTTATGTCTTAGTTGTTCAATCTTTAGTTTAGTTACTCCTCCATCACATGATATGATTATTTGTTACTTTTCAGGACCTCCCCATTTCATTCATTCATACTTTTTCCTTCTATGTTGCTTTTAACAAATCGCATGTTATGTCTGTGTCATCAGAATGTCAGCTGCGTCAACATAATCTTATACTTGCTTTCCCACCATTGTCGCTTTATCATCTAGCACATTCTTAATAAAGGGAGATGTGCTCCCACCATCATTGTTTACCTTTCAAGGACATCTTAAAGTAAAAAGTGTCAGTCAGAGGATGGGTGTGGGGCTGTCCCACCTCTTACACCGCCGCTCTGCCTCACACTTTCTTCTATCATTGTTCTTCACTCGTTATGGGTTACATGAGGTTTTGCATAATACATTTGATTATATGAGGTTATAATGATAATATGAATATATTTTTAAAACAACTTTCTCTCCCACAAAATGTAGTAAATATATTTCTATCAGGAAGACTCGCAAACTTGAGTAAAATTTTAAGGTGAAATTTATTTGATGGATATAAAACAGAAAGGTAATGTCTCTCTTTGGAGTAGGCCCCGTCTGGCGGTTTGAAGAATTTGTACTCAGAACCGTCATATCCTGCCGGAGATAGGAGGCAGAGGCGAGGAGCCTACCCCCGTGCAGGACGGGACTCAACTGGTGGTGGTGGGGTGGTGGAGGTTGCCATGTTAGCACACTGAAACAGCAATGTGATAGATTGTGAACAGACTTATAAAGCAATGCCTTACATGTGATTTGCTGGGAGTTACCCAGCTAATGATGCAATGATGTACAGCTGCTAGTCTTCCCGCTAGAACTACGCTGCGCTTACATATACAGTAACTGTCTAAAAGTTCTTCAGCATGTCACAGAAGGCTTTATCCACAACGTGCATTAAGGCAAATAAATGTGAGATACTGCAGTTTCATTTAGGATCAAAGCAAATACTAAAAAGAGAGAAGCCTCATTTTTTGAGACAACCGGAAGTGGTGTAATTCTGAAAATTTGCTCTGAACCCTTTGGTCTTTGGTTTGGTTTCATGGGAAAATTATCGGAATAAAATGAACTGGTAATTAACTGGTAACCATAATTGAAAAATAACATTTTCACAAATAACGATTTCGATTTCATTTCCGGTAAGTTCTGCCTACCTACAACAAATATAAAAACAAGGGACAACCCCATGTTGCATTTAATTATTACATTGTAATTACAGTATAATAATCCAGTAATTACATTGAGTGAAAAAACATGAACAATATGTGCAAATGTTATTTTGTGCAACAGCTTGTAATTGTAGCATAATGCGAAAAATATATACATATTAATTTAATTGTAAGGTATAATTGACAGATACCCACATTTTTCACACTGAATTTCAATGTGAATGCTGTTTTTTTTTTTTACATTACATTAACGAAAATGTGTTTTTGTACCCCCATACTTAAGAAAGTATACTTGTGGTCATACAGTAATGGTAAATAATTACCATATGCATGTTCCATTTCATTTGCATGGTGCTCAGAGTTACTTCAATAAAGGTTATGGTACATTTCCAAAAATAATTAAAATAAAGCATTTCGTTCTTAGTGAATTATTTATATTAACGATGATGCTACTGTTTTAAGCTAATATACTAATAGGTAAGATACAGAATGTTAATTAGTAAGCCTAAATAGGCTAAGTTAATGAAGAATAGACACTTACAGTGCAGTGTGCGCTCCGGTCTCTCCTCATTGGGCGCAGTGCTTGTTCAGAGGGTGTGGAGAGGAGAGAGAGAGAGACAGCAGAGCGCACCGACCGCGCGCTTCAGTCCACGGGACACTCTGCTGGAGGAGCGGAGGGCAGACAGAGGCACAGCGCGTATCTCTTGTTGATGAACATCAGTTACTGCCATCTCCAGGACCCGATTTGACGCCTTGAACAGTATTGGATCTAGCAATCACCATCAATCCCATTCAAACATTGGAGTCCTGTGGCGACGTTTGGATGTACGGCACCATATAGTTAGCGATGGGAATGTGGATAATAAAGTTCATGCTGATTTGGACCTGCTGGTTCGGAGTACGCGCGGACTTCGATGGCAGGTGAGATGTTGGTGTATGTATTGATGTGATGTAAAGGCATTTATTTGAGTCAGTAGATTTTAAATGCATGTTGTAAATCATACTAAAATACCCTCTTTTGCGTGTTTTTTTTAATTTTTTTATTATTAAAATGTAACAGGTATAGGTATAAAAACCTAGACGCCGAGTTTAGTGCTGTTGGTGACCATGTACATTTAGGATGGGCTTTAAATTCGTGTTGCGTTCCTACGTTTTCAATCAGCACAGTGAACTTGTGAACCTGTCTGTCTACAGCTGCTCTTAAAGAAAAATGCAGTATACAAACTCAGATATAAAGCATATGCATTTATTAAAAGTGCATTCAGAACTTCTCAATATGTTTAGAATCTAGTCTATATAAAATGTTTTCACTGTTGCAGTTTGGAAAAATATGTTCAAAATAATTTTCTTTCCTTGTTGGAAATGAGAGCACGCGTTCCCGGTGTTTTCGTGTCCCGACATGCAATGTGAAATATGTGGTGAGCAGAAACGTGCCAAAGATTCAAATCTGCTTAGCTTCATTGAGATAAAAATTGGATCAAATATCCATGCTTGAAATTAAGTATGTGCTTTGGTAGAAGTGCATCAGTGCACCTTAGGGCCATTAGAGGGGTTTATTCTGCAGTCCTCATACTTCTTTCAAGTGCTCAGTCATGTCATGCCAGTTTATTATTTTACATCGCTTTATTTATTATGGTGCAATTAGTAAGTATAGTGAAATGCGTAACTGACTAAGAATGCATGACAGATTTTAATTTTGCGTAGCTTTATTATGGCACATCAATTATTAAGTATGCATCACTAAATCACATGCTTTACAAAGTATGTAATAAAATTGCATAATTTATATATATTGCCTAATTACTCAAGTACGAATTGCTAATTTGATTTGTGCATCATTTTAAAATGTACACACATTTTTTGAGTGTTTTTCTTATGGTGCATCATTTATTAGTATTAGTATTAAGTACGCATAGTTGAATCACATCACTGGTTAAGTATGCATTGTTTAAGCATGACTATTATGTACGGAACACATCTTTTATCTACATAATTTATTAAGTATGTAACACTAAAATACGTCATTTATTATGCATTGCTTAATTGCGTCATGTATTAAGAATGCATCACTTAAACGCAGTTGTGGAAATAATACTGATATTGTTTACTTAAGTAAAAGTACTGCTTCTGAATAAATAATTCACTTGAGGACAAGTAGAAGTACTGATAAATATTATGACTTAAGTAAGTGTAAACAAGTAGTGTGCTGAAAAACTACTTAAGTAATTACGTTACAAGTTACTTTATGAAACGTATAATATTTATATTATATACTATAACGTTAGCAGGAGGAGGCAGACGAGGAGTGCGGATCTAAGTGCGGGTTTTATTGATCAAGGTGAAAACAAGACAGACAGGAACAAAGGAAACGTCCACGATGGGAAAAATGAAACAAAAACATGAAAACATCAAAGGGTACATGAACAGGGTAAACTAGGCAAGACATCCACAAACAACTATCGACAATGACTGGGGAACAAACAGGGTTTAAATACACAGGGAGAGTGATGATCAAACGACAAACAGGTGAGAACAATGATTGAGTGCTGGCAGTGATGAGGACCGGGAATTGTGGGAAATGTAGTTCAAAACAGGTGACAGGTGAAACATGTGGCAGACAACCAGGAATCGTAACATATACACTTCCATTTTTAGAACACAGACATTTTTATTCTTGAAAGAAGCTGATGCTTCCTTTCACCAAGGATGCATTAAACTGATCAAAAATACTGCCAAAACCATTAATTGATCATTATTATTACGGTTTGAAATAATTGTTTTAAGTGGTATTTATTTCATTTTTTTTACCCGTGAAGGCAAACATATGCTGTGTCATCTATTCCTTACAAAAGCATTCTGAAGTGCTAACTTGGTACTCAAGAAAATGTTCTTATTATTTGAACAATTGAAAATGGTTGAAAAACATGCGGAAATCACAATAGAGTGAGTTTATCTCCATTTGCTGAGGTATTGAGTTCTTACAGGTTGCTCTACACTTGCAAGTCAGATTTACATTTTTTAAAATAAGGAAAAAGAAACACATTTCTCCTGAAATACTGTTTTCTCCTAAAGTCTATTGTGAGAGATTAAGGCTATTCCATGCATTACTGTTTTGAAAAAAGAATCTCTGACCAGGATAGAGAGGGAAGTGGACGGCCCAGATGCACAACAAAAAGACAAGTAAATCACAGTCTCTATTTTGAGAAACCGTCTCCTCACAGGTCCTGAACACCAGCAGCTTCTAAATGCCAAAGACCTGCATTGCTGCACGAGGATTCTTGGACAAACAGAACATTTTAAGAATACAACATTTATTTAATCAGAAATAGACATTCTAAATGTCTCTAAACTGCATAATGTGCATTGTGTTGGGCTGGTCAAGATGCCCAAACAAACAGAGCGATATTTTGATTGTGCCACAGAATTTACACTTTTCGATTGAATCATCCAATAAATGGCTTACTTAGAGTTGTGCATATTAAGCTAGAATTGGAGAAGCATTTTAACATTGAAATAAAAATCTTTTTTTTAGTATGCATCGATTAATTGCATCATGTATTTAGTAGTATGCAATGCTTAATTACATTACATTTATGTGACGTTTAATTATGTTATATGTCAAGTATGCATTGTAGTTCTCTGTTACACCAAGTTTCAACAATAGGTTCTGCTGAGACACTGGCCACCCAAGTGTGACTCTCTGTTTGAATACAACTCCTGTGGTTTTTTTCATGGCATATTTTATCTTCTACACTGTTGGGAATCATTTTGTCCTTTGGCAAGATCAGAAAAAACTGTTCTTCCAAATGAACTGGAAATGTATTCACTGACATAAGTATTTTATGTGTTAAAACTCAGCATGGCTATGTTGTTTCTTAATGTTTGCCTTATTTATCACTGCCAGTTGCCTAGAGGGAGAGCAACACTTTGTGGTTTCACTAACGCATCCATAAGCAGTGAGAGGCACATTAATAACAGGCTTTTGGTAAAACATTTCCAGCGCTATTTCAGAGAAGTAATGAATAACCAATGCAAACGTGTTTGACATCTGTATTTGTCTAAATTTCCTAACCATGGCTAGTTAAGGTAATGCAATTTGTGGCTCTTTATACATTCCAACATCTCTGCGTCCTCCCATACATCATAAGTTTAATGTTTGTGTAAGTCCAAGACTCAATATTGATGCTGTTCCGCTGGGCATGGCTTGTGCTGGCATTTCTGGAGCTGCCCAATGTAATGAACGTGTACGTTAACCTGCTGGCGTATGTTATTAATTTCAGTCGTGATGGAGGGAGCATGTCACCAAGGCCATTATTTGCCAATTTACCCTGCTTATAAACCTGCTTCACTGCCCCCATCTAAATTCATACAGAGAATATAGCGCAAGAGCGCAATGCGAGAGGTCCATTCATTATCTTCAGGCCCTTAGCAGGGGCCGTTAAGCTACTGTCTAATGGCTTGTGTCATACCTGAGGGATGACTCCCTGTTAAAATGCAAACTTGTCATTTGGTGACATGATAACAAGTGCAATAAATTATAGAGATAGTTGTTACAGTGTCCATCTTTTTAAACTCTTGGGATGTAGAAGTGAGATTATATCACAAGATGGTCTAATATATTCTGTCAAAGGTGCTTTACCTCTGCTTTTAGGTTTTAGGGTGCAATACTACATCATGCCATGAAAGAAAATCAACTAGGTGGCAGAGGAATACGAAGGGCTGTAATTATACTCCCCTTTACCCGAGCTCCAATGGATGTCATAATTCATATACATTTGCAAACTCACTCTACAACCACTTGAATAGCGGCAGACCACTGTAGACCAATAGAAGCATGAATTGCATGAATCTTTCATGACTTTTCTTGTCTCAAATGTACCTGGGCACAAAAATAATAGCTACTTCTAATTTTGTGGCCCAGCTACCTCATTTGAGCAGCGGGAATTGCATTATGGAGGTATTTGTCATTTGTGTACTACACTAATCCCAGACCTAGTTGGAAATTGAAACTGGGTAATAGCTGGATCTTTAACAAGGTGAGGAAAGACCATCTTTGAGGTGGACATGGGATTTGTTGTGACAGTCTTGTTACCTCCACTAAGCAGTTTCTCACCGGGCGATGCTCTCTCTCTCAGTTTGGTGTCTTCTTGGATCGAGCCCAGAGTTTGCAGATTGCTTGCCTCAGCTCTTGTCTCTCCTGTAGGACAAATGCTGACTTCCTCTGCTAATCACACTTTTACAATGTTCCTGTGATGAGAGTCTGCCTTTCCATCTACAGTATGTCTCCTTCGTTGCTTTCTGTCTTTGACCAAATTGACCAAAACTAAATCTGACCAAAAAGAGAGACATCTTTTAAGTATTTAGGAATATTTTGATATTTAAAACATAATATTTCACATTCTTTCTTTCTTTCTTGTCAGACTCACTAATGTATTTCATTAATGATTTTATTATAGTTATTATTCTGTCATCTGTCTTATTAGTTGTGCTTCCTAAATCAAGCATCACTATTACTTTTTCTCATACTTTGGGGTAGAACAGTTTTTATTGATAATATAAATATATAATAAGATTTATGTAACAAGATATATAGTAGAGGACATTTATGGGAAATGGCATGGAATTGCCATGCTATGACATAATTATTTATTTATGTTTAGCTGGATAGATTTTCCAAAATTATTCCCTATAATGCACTCTTTTTGTTTTTGTTGTGTTGACACCTAGTTGCATAGATGCAGCATCATGCAAGGACCAACGTTTTCAATTACTGCTGCCATTAGGGTTGCCCAATGTCCCATATTAGCAGTGTCATGTATTTTGGCCTATTGCTCCATATTTTAGTGGATGCGCATTGTTCCACATTGAACGCACTGTGCCCCGTATTGAAGTGGTAAAGTGCTGAAGAGTGACCCCTACACCCACACCAAATGGATGGCGAATAGCTGGAGGTGGAACCTGTCCTGTATTGAAGCTTTCAAATAACCGTCTGATCACGGTTATTTGATCTAACCGAGGTTATTTGAGACAACCGTGATTATTGAGCACTGAAATTCCAATCCCATTTTAATGCCCAAATAAGGGAATTTTAAGCAAATATACTGTATATATGCCATGAACGGTGTGTTTGTGTTTCATTTAGTTGAACTCCGAGTCCGAGCGTCGCTGAGCCGCACAACGGAGGTCAACTAGCTCCTGTCCTGAAGAGCGCGTGAAGCACTCTGATGCGCGCGCTGTCAGCAGAGGCTCACACCAAACTCCAGAGAATATGAACAAACAAGTTTAAACTTATAGGGAATGCAGAATGCTCCAGTTTCACTTTAAATGATGGTGTAATGGCAAATGTTCCTGGTCATACACACTGTGTTAACGCAGTGACAAAGAGGAGGAGACGCACGCTGACTATTCGTGGAGGGATACATTCCTATTTTATTATTTGATTTATATATTTACGTTTAATATGTAAAAATTACTTCTTAAGGTGTATGAAGTACACATGTAGAAAAAAAAGCACACCTTAAAAAATATGACAATTAGTTGTGAAAGCCCTTAACGAGACAATTAGTTGTCACATCCCTAAAACAATTATTTGTTTGACAATTAATCGTCACAAATGTCATAATCGTGACAAACCTTTGGTCTAGCCTCCCATATTCACATGACGAAAAGTTCCTAACACTAATTGCCATTGTACAAATGCACTGTTTGCAGTCAGCCATGACTAATATATTACTGCATGTTAAAGCATCCAAATAAGAGATTATTGATAAAAAGCTATTCATATTAATATAGTAGTTGGCTATGAATGCATGGCACCCACCACAACCATTGATTCACTGCTGTAAATGTGATTCAATGTGTCTCAGGTGATATACAGAGGAGTGAGAGTCAGGAGCTACACACAACCATGTTAGCATGCACACTGTGTCTCTTGAGTTGTTGTGAATTTGCCTCTCACTCATAGCTCTGCCAAGCAGCACAGTGCAGCCACTAACATTTTCCCTCAGCTTGTCATTCTCACTTACTGCTTAGCATCATGGTTTCTTACCAGTGACTGGCAGTGTTAGTGACCACATTAGCATTTTCACTGCCTAGCTATCAAATCTAACTGGAGGGGATGTTGCACTGTGTGGCTCAAATTTGCAATTCTTTCACGCTTACATGTAGAACACATCCATACACACGCTCTGTCCCAAAACCTAATGAACTGCCTAGCTGTCTACTTCCTACATAGGCAACTTTCTTCTAATGCAACATTCTTGTTGATATGGATCCTCAAAGATGAATGATCTGGAATGCTCTACATAGGCAGCAACTCTATGTATCCCGTGAAGTGCACAGGAGACTTGACTCCTGATTTTTTAGAGTTAGAGTTAGCATGTTGCTAAGCTAACAACACAATACTCAAATAAGCATGTAAATGCATGACATATACACACACACTTGGAAAAAAAAGTTAATTTTAATTCATTTAACTTTTTAATTTACACTTTTTTTTTTAGATTTTAATTAATTATTAGTGCATTTATAATAAGCATTGTTCTCTAGATTTGTCCACCATATTTAACTTTTCACTGAGTTGCTTCCCTAGAATTTGGCCAAAATAAGTTTTCTTTGAAAACTGCATAATTATGGCACTTACCTTTGGAAATCTTTGCATTGGGAGCACACCAATGATGCCTTAAAATTCTGCCTATGTAGGCAGCTCATTAGGTTTTGGAACAGAGTCACAAGATTTCTTCCTCAGCCACACATAAAACTGTATCTTTCTTTCTTTTGTTCTCATGATCTTCCTTTGACTTACTATTTCTTCTTATTTTCTCCTTTCTGTGGTAACAGAGCCAGGTGAATTAAGAAGTTTAATTTTAGCTTTGCTTTGGCAAAATGTGCTGTTTACCCTTTATCTTTTACCCATGATTCATTTACCTTACGTCATGTGACCAGAGTTCATTCCATTTGCTCATTTTCTCAGACCTTAAATGGTTTTATCCTTTTACTTCTTCACAAAAAAACTTTTGGAGTGCTGCTTGAGAAAAAAGAAATCAGTAATCCCTCTTAATGCTGCCCAGATATTCTCCCATTTAACTGCTCCTCTAGCTGTACCTTTCCCATTTTGTGGAAGATCGGTTTTAAACAGCTTTGGCATGATGCTTTCCAAAAATCTGTTCTATTCACCCTCACTGTGGGATCATGTAGCATATCTTGCTGAAAAAATCACATTATATTCAATAGTTCCTGCTAACCTATGGCTAGACACCGTTTGTTATCTCTGCTCTGTGCACCCAGTATCAACATATGAGAACAGCTGCCCCTGGTATGGCACAGCAGGGCGATAACTCAAGGTGGTCTTACCTGTAGTCACTGAGTACAGCGGAAGATGTGTGATTGAAGATAAAACACCACTAGATAACTGATGATAAGATAACCCAACAAGAGTAAAAACAGGAACAATAGTAGATTCCTCATGACTTGCACATATGCAAGAATCTTTAGGTTTTTAGTAGGATGAATGGATAAACAGTACATCTATTTGCACCCCACTAGTCTGGTAAAGTCAGGCAACGCTAAAACAAAATGCAAATGGGATGTCAAAGATGTGGCCTGGAGGGTAGTGCACATACTTTGATATTTTGTGCAGGAGTCTGAATCCAGCTTGTGACATTTTCAATCCGTAATATAATATTTTCTAATACTTTATTTTACGAAACAAGATGCATGCAAATTGAACTATGCGGATGGATGGATGGATGGATGGATGGATGGATGGATGGATGGATGGATAACACGTCAGATCCTCTAAAGTCCACATCAGACCCAATTAGACATTATCAGGCCACCTAGAGACTGCATCCGACCCCCTAGAGACCACATCAGATCCCCTAATGTCCATATCAAACCCCAATACACCTCATCAGACCTCCTTGAGATATCATAAAAGCCATTAGTCCTCATCAGACTCAATATAAACCACATAAGACCCCATTAGACCTAATCAGACCCAATAAAATTATGTAGAGACCATATCAGACCCCATTAGACTCCATAAACACAAACTCCACAAAGAGACCAAGTAAGATCCTGCAAAGATCAGATCAGACCCCAAAAGACCTCACCAGACTCCCTAGAAACCACTTAGGACCTAATTAGACCCCATCAGACCCTATCTAACCCTCTAGAGACCAGATCAGACCACATTTGACCTCATCAGAATTCCTTGAGACAACATTAGACCTTATCAGACCCATCAAACCCCAAAAAGACCACATTAGATCTCATTAAGACAATATCAGACCCCAATATACCCCCATCAAACCCCCTAGAGACCACATTAGACATATAGACTCCATCAAACCCCAAAGAGAACACATCAAATCTCATAAGGACCACAACAGATCCCAAATAGACCTCATCATACCACCTAGAGACCACATCAGTTCACCTAAACATCATATTGGTCCCCAATAGACCTTGTATGATAACCAAGAGGTTGAATCAGACCCCATTTGACCTCATCAGACTCACTAGAAACCATACACAGGGTTGGGGAGTAACAGAATACATGTAACGGGAGTTCGTATTTAAAATACAAAATATAAGTAATTGTATTCCACTACAGTTACAATTGAATATAGTTACATTCCAAAAAAATACTTTGCATTTTATTGTCATTTGTTTCATTTAATATTTAGTCCTTTCAGCAGATTTATACATATAAATGATGTGATCCAAAGTGCATTTGAACAGCAGTGAAACACTTTCTTCTGATGTGTTACATTCATACAAGCAGACTAATAGCAGAATAAGACTAATAACAGAATAAATAGAAATAAACCTTGTGTAAATTGTCAGCTTTACGCTAAGCTAAAGTACTATTTCTATCCATTTTACATGCACTTTACCAGACACAATCATATTTTTTATCAAGAAAATTCACATTGTATTATAATTTTTTATTAAATAAGACCTTTGATATTAGGGCAAACATTGTATTCTTGATAATAATGTTTACATTTTATTGTTTTCTTGTAAAATATCTAAAAATCCTTAAAACAGATCAGTTTGATTTATCTTGTTTTAGAAACAACAGTGCATAATATATTTAGGTTTTTCAGAGAATGTATTTTTATCGTGTGTACTTTGTCTTACTGTTCTGGCAGAGTTTTATTGTCAAAACAAGTGAAGAATTCTACCAGTGTTGAAGAATTAATCCAAAGTATTTAGAATACGTTACTGAATAGTAATTCAGTAATAGTAGAAAAGTAATCTAATGGAATATGTTACAATTTACATTTTACAGCATGTGTTCTGTAATCTGTAGTGGAATACATACAAAAGTAACCCTCCCAACACTGACCACACAAGACCCAGTTAGATCACATTAGACCCCATCAAAATTACTAGAGACCACAGATCCCGTAAAGACCACATCAGACTGCCTAGAGACTGCATCAGACCACATCAAACACCCTAGAGACATATAGATAGATAGATGTATATATTTTTATTAATAAATCATTTAATTAGATGTAAGTGCTGCTGTGTGTACATCCTGTGGAAAATGTTTGCAACAGTAACATTATGAGCAGGCCAAATGTCACTGTTGGTAAGTAATTATTTGCCAAATTATGTACAATGTTATTCCCACTTAACCGTCTGCAATGCAGTGATTGGCCAAAAACTGATCAAACTGTCTCCTGACAGGTGGCCCAGACAGATGGCCTCATCCAATGGGTTGTGCCGATACGGTGGCCACATTGACTGCTGCTGGGGTTGGACGCGTGTCTCCTGGGCCCAGTGCCAGCGTGAGTAACTGATGATGGAGGGGGTGAACAGGGCTCTGTTGGGCCAGCTTAGGGGGCTTCAACACTACCTAGATGCTGTATCTTTCTAGAACCAACAATTAACAACAGCGCAGCAAGTCACTTGTTCATTGGTGTAAATACCTAATTTGTGGTCTACATAAGTAGCCTAACAAAATTGTATAGGTAGGAATAGTTTACCCAAAAATGTATGGTCTTTACCAATCAAACCAAATCTAACTTTATTTACTCTATGGAACACAAGAGAAAAAAATTTAAAATCATACTGCTCTTATTTTTTCCATACAACGTAAGTGAATGATGACTAAGGCTTCAAGCCCTTCCCTAACATTCTAACTAACATCTACTTTTGTGTTACACAAATAAAGAAACATTTTGGCAAATAATAAGGATTTGTAAATTGTTACAGAATGTTCATTTATGTGTAAACTATCCCTTTAATTTGGACAATACTCAATCCAAAGTGTGGCAAAACGTTATACACACCGAAATATTAGCATGGTTAGCATTGTAAGCATGGTTTGTTTACATCACACAATGAATTGGTGACTTGCAATGCCCTTGTGGAAGTGGTAACAAGCAGCAAGTTCTGATCATTGGCTGAAATTAAGCAAGACTTTGTCCTGGAAAATATTGCTTCTGCATTTCATGTTAGCTAAAAATTTAATAGCATAGCTGGAAGAAAATACCTCTACAAAATCCACTTTGCCTTCGGCATATTCTACATGACAACCACAATTATGTGCTTCAGTCATTTGGAATAATTTGTTGTTCTGGGTAAGGCAAGTATCACTATTATTATAATTCCTAATACATAGGGTTAGGTATTTGAACAAACCATGAAAACGTTGTAATATCTGTGATTGCATTACCTTATGACCCTATGTTGACGTGAGTATGGACTGTTTCAGACCTTTAATGTAAGGTTCCTAAAATGAAATGAGCATTAATCTCACTGTAGAAGTGATGACACCTCTCACATTGTACACCACATTAATCACATAATGATTTTCAAGCATGGATTAGCCTAGCTCATTTTATTACGTTATCGTAGAATCAGAGGATGTGCCTTCACTGCTCTTATCAATAGACGATAATGCTTAATTTATCAGCTTCCATACTCTATGTCTGCTACAAATCAAAAAGTACTCTACGCTGTACACTTTTGCACAAGTGTTGGACCGTATCAAAATGGATTCATACTCTGTGATGCATGGCAATATTAGCAGGACAATGTATCGGGCAGCCTGACAAATTCTAGATTCTCTGCATGGCTTTTACACATGATATCCCAGCTGTTGGCTTTGTTGCAGAATTCCAGTTTATCTGGGGGTCACATGCTCACAGGCTCCAAAAGGCATTAGGCTTCAATGCTAATGCTTTTCTGCTAGTAAATATCTGTCATTTCCTTTTTGTCATAGAGTATTTTATCATATGTGAAGCAGTTTGCGATGTTTTCTGTGTGGATTGTTCTGTATGTGTGTAAATGTCTCTCACACTTAACGTGGAACAGTGTTTGAGTAGCTAGCTAACTAAAAGTAACTACATTTTCAGTAGCGTGACAGAAGTTTTTAAAATGAGTAGCTTTTCGAGAAACAAGCTACTTTTTTCAATAAGTTGCAACATATTCTGACAAAAAAAAAAAAAAATCACTTTGTAGCATAACTAACTACTTTTTCAATGGGGTATCTTGACTGTAATTTAACTACTTTAAATTCCATGTAGCTTGTAGCTTGACAAGTTGCAGATTCAAAGTAGCTTCCTCCACACTGTGGAAGAGCTACACCTTTGGCTGTGAAAATTTCCTTAGCCCAGCATGATAATGACAAAGACCTGAATTATTTCTTTAGCCTGAGTGCTGTTGCTACAAACAGCTGAAATCGGTAATTGGAAGTAAATAAATATGCACAGTGGGTGCTGAACCGATCGATTCTATATCTGTTCTCAATCACAGACAGACAGCAGTACTGCTAGCAGTGAATAGAAAGACATTAAGGAATCCATCATTACTGATTACAGGATCACTGCATCTCACATCTTTGACGAAATTGCTGCTGTTTGTTTTGGACAGTCGTGATCATATAGGGTGAGGATGCACATTGAGAAAGTAAAGGCCTTAATGAATGAACACAGAGTCCTCCGGGAAATTGAAGTGTGCGATTCTTAAATGCCTTTCAAATATGCCTTCATTCAAGTCAAGGGCTTTGCAGGGTACTGGCTCTGTTCACTGGATGTGGATATTTTCAAAATCGACGAGTCGGAGGGTGGTCTAAACCAGGGTATGTGAGTTGATTGGAGCAACAGCAGTTTACCCTCTCCGCTCAAAGCATTATGTAACAACTCCGCTCTGGGTTTTACATTTCACCCTTCTTACTCACAGGTCAAGCTGGTATGTGATAGCTGTGCATTATGTGTAAACCTCACTCCCCTGGCCTCAAGAGGCACACTAGCACTGACGCTAGAGGCTGTAGCCTTTAGCCCCCTTGTTAGCATGCCTGCCTCCCATGCTGGCCAACACCAGTTAGAATCCCACTCTGAGCGGGTCAAGCAGGTCCGGTTACAGTGGTGCCATGACCTCAATGTGAGTGAGGTTTAGGGGGGATGAGTGTTACGGAAGCCATCTGGTACGTGATAGCTGTGCGGTATGTGTAAACCTCACTCTCCAGGCCTCATGAGCTGCACTAGTGACTGATGCTAGATGCTGTAGCCTTTAGCCTCCTCATTAGCGCGCCCACCTCCTATGCTGGAGAAGCTGGTTCAAATCCTTTTTGAAGTGGGTCAGGCAGGACTGTTACAGTGGTGCCATGACCCAGATGGGAGTGAGGTTTAGGGGGGTGAGTGTAACGGGAGCCAGCTGGTATGTGATAGCTCTGCAGTATGTGTAAACCTCACTCCCCTGGTCTCAAGAGGCGCATTAGCGACTGACGCTAGAGGCTGTAGCCTTTAGCCTCCTCATTAGCGCGCCCACCTCCTATGCTGGAGAAGCTGGTTCAAAACCTTTTTGGAGTGGGTCATGCAGGACTGTTACAGTGGTGCCATGACCCAGATGGGAGTGAGGTTTAGGGGGGTGAGTGTAACGGGAGCCAGCTGGTATGTGATAGCTCTGCAGTATGTGTAAACCTCACTCCCCTGGTCTCAAGAGGCGCATTAGCGACTGACGCTAGAGGCTGTAGCCTTTAGCCTCCTCATTAGCGTGCCCACCTCCTATGCTGGAGAAGCTGGTTCAAAACCTTTTTGGAGTGGGTCATGCAGGACTGTTACAGTGGTGCCATGACCCAGATGGGAGTGAGGTTTAGGGGGGTGAGTGTAACGGGAGCCAGCTGGTATGTGATAGCTCTGCAGTATGTGTAAACCTCACTCCCCTGGCATCAAGAGGCGCATTAGCAACTGACGCTAGAGGCTGTAGCCTTTAGCCACCTCGTTAGCAAGGTTATTATAGTTTTTGGTTTTTAATTTATTATGTTGATATTTTTCTTTCTTATTCAATTTCAAATTATTATTTATTTTAGTTCTAATTATTTTAACCAACTGTGTTTGTTAGTTTTAGTTTAGTTTTAGTTTTTATTTTAATCTATCAATAGATTTTTTATGTTTATTTCTATTTTAGTTAACACAGATGGTTAAATGTCTTGGCAGGGGACAACTTTGTGTAATGTTCTTTAAAGGAAACTATTCCCTCTCCAGTCCAGATTACACATAGATCTGCATAGCTTATAGCTAGGGTGACATACATCATCAAAAACAACCAAGAAGGACTTACAAATGTAGAGATACTGTACACACACACAAGCACTTTATTAGGTACACCTACTTAAGTATTCATGCGATTATCTAATCAGCCAATTGTGTGTCAGCGGTGCAGTAAAATCATGTAGACATGAGTCAGGACCTTCAGTTAATGTTCACATCAACCATAAGAATGGGAAAAAACGTGATCTCAGTGATTTCCACCGTGGCGTGATCTCCTGAGATATCAGCAGACAGTTCTGCGGAATGCACAACATGTAAATTCTTGAGGCAAATGAGCTGCAACAGCAGAAGACCATGTCAGGTTCCACTTCGGTCAGCCAAGAACAGAAAGCTAAGGCTCAGCTGACAAAAATGGAACCCAATGTGATCTTCTGCTGTTGTAGCTCATCTGCCTCAAGATTCGATGTGTTGTGCATTCGGAGATACAATTCTGCTTTCTACAATTGTACATTAACAATTAGTCGCTTAGTAGCAGATGCTTTTATCCAAAGTGACTTACAAATGAGACACATAGAAAGCAATTTGTCATACAAAGTTTAGCAACATCTGCAGTATAGGACTACCAAGTTCTCACAGTTGTTGGAGTAGTTAAGATGCTAGCACAGAAGAAAGAGACAGACTAGGATTTTGTTGTTGTTGTTGTTGTTGTTGGTACATTAATTGTACAGAGTGGTTATCTGAGTTACCATGGCCTTTCTGTCAGCTCAAACCAGTCCGGCCATTCTCCGTTGACATCTCTCATCAACAAGGTGTTTCTGTCCGCAGAACTGTCGCTGACTGGACATTTTTTGTTTTTGACTTTTCAGTACACTCATGAGACTGTTGTGCATGAAAGTGCCAGGAGATCAGCAGCTACAGAAATACTCAAATCAGCCCATCTGGCACCAACAATCATGCCACGGTCAAAATCACTGATTTCGCCCCCATTCCAATGTTTGATGTGAACATTAAATGAAGGTCCTGACCCATATCTGCATGATTTTATGCATTGTACAGCTGCCACATGATTGGCTGATTAGATAATCATATGAATAAGTAGGTGTACATGTGTTCCAAATAAAGTGGTTGATGAGTGTATGTATCCCTTTATTTTCTGAACAGCAATGGATGATGTGATTAAAACCAACTAATCCATTTATCTTGAAATATTGAGCACCTAAACAAATGTGGGCACATGCACATAAAACTCATGGCCATTAGATAGCATATTTGCAACAGATGGAGACGTTAAAAGAAGCAAAAACTATTTCGTAACATGCAAAAGTCAAAGTACAGTATTAAAAATGAAAATGTAAAATAATTTATGATCATTTCTATTTCGTTTTAGTTAGTTTTTAAGCAATGCATGATAAATTCAGTTTAGTTTTAGTTTTTTGGAAGAAAAAAAAATTATTTCGTTTTTCTAGGTTATTTTTAGGAATTTCTGTTCAGTTTCAGTTAACGATAATAACCTTGCTCATTAGCGCTCCCTCCTCCCATGCCGGCTGACACCGGTTCTAATTCTGCATTTGGACAGGGTCAAGCAGTACCGTTTACACAGACAAAATGGAACAAAACAAATTTTTAGAAGCTGAACTATTTTTAACTTGACACAGCAACTTAAAAATGTAACATTCATGTCACAAGGCAGTCAAAGGAAAAGCAAGTCATGATGCAACGGCCAAAGACATCTGACTGAATGCAATCATGCAAAGCCCTTCAACTGGGTATCTGACAAATATTCAACAATTAAATAGACTTAATATCTATTATTTTTTATTGTGCAAAACTATAATAGTCTACACACAAAAATAAGACCTTTAGATAATGTTCACTAACGAGGAGATATCTCACTGAAGGTGATTTGAAGTCTAACTGTAATTGACTAAAGTTATTATCAAAAGTGGTGAATTTGTATAAACGTATTCTTGGTAACCACAATGCTTTACAAGGGGATACATTTAAAAAGACAACTTCTCTGACAGGGTATTAGCTTGCTGACAGTACAAGGAGACGGTTCACAAGTAGACTCAAAGCACAGTATGCTCTCAGCACTCTAAAACCATCTCTGTGAAGTTGGGTCTGTTATAGTTGAATTAAAAAGCTAAAAAATAGTTTAAAAACTTAACTAGTCCAATGACCAACTAGTCTACTATCCTGCCTATCTGTTGTTCACTCACCAATAGCAGGAAGATAAAGCAGCAATATTTGACTCTCTGAAAACCTCTCCTCACATTCATGAACTGAATCCTTAATTAAGATTAGACCTCAAACATCTGAAATTGGATTCGCCACTCATAGCACCCTAATCAACTCAAGTTAACAAGATCTGAAGCTCAGAATGAATTTTTATGAAGTTCCTTCAAGAAAAAGATAATGACCTAGAACAGTGGTTCTCAACGGGGGTGGTACCACCAGTGGGCGTTCAAAGGATGCCAAGGGGTGCTGAGAGTAAATTAGTAGAAAGGAGGGCGTTAGGTTGCAAATGGGGGACATTTATCAGTCACGTTAATCAAATCTATTGTCAAGTTTCTTTTTGCATTAAAATTGAACGGGTTGGTATGCATTTGTACCATAGTTTTTCTGATTCTGAAGACTAGCGACACATTTGAAGTATCTGGTTTAGCAGTGTCAAATACACAGGCGAAGCCTCAACCTCTTCAGGCGAAGTCAGCCTTTCATAAATGGAATAATGTGTCCCTCAACAAAGGGGGGGCATTCCACACTCTGTCACCAGGGCACTTGCAAATTCCCGGAAATTTCTGTGGGGAATGGCCCTAGCCCTCACCCTCTGATCTAATAGGTCCAAGACATGCTCAATGGGATTGAGATCCGGGCTCTTTGCTGGCGACAGCAGAATACTGACATAGAGTACAGGCCTCGGTGTAATGCTCATTCCTTCGAAGATAAACGCGAGTCCGACTATCACCCCACAACTCGTCAGTGAAGAGCACTTTTTGACAGTCCTGTCTGGTCCAGTGAAGGTGGGTTTTTGCCCATAGGCGGCGTTGTTGCCGGTGATGTCTGGTAAGGACCTGCCTTACAACAGGCCTACAAGCCCTCAGTCCAGCGTCAGTCTGAGAACTGATGGAGATTGTGCATTCCTGGTGTAACCTGTCCCACAGGTGTGATATTTGGATGTACCGATCCTGTGCAAGTGTTTTTACACTTGGTCTGCCACTGTGAGGATGACCAGCTGTCCTCCAATGTCTCCCTGTAGCACTGTCTTAGGTGTCTCACAGTACAGGCATTGCTATTTATTGCCCTGGCCACATCTGCAGTCCTCATGCCTCCATGCAGCATGCCTAAGGCACATTCACACAGATGAGCAGGGACTCTGGGCATCTTTCTTTTGGTGTTTTTCAGAGTCTGTAGAAAGGTCTCTTTAGTGTCCTAAGTTTTTATAACTGTGACCTTAATTGCCGTCTGTAAGCTGTTAGTGTCTTAACGACCGTTCCACAGGTGAATGTTCATTAATTGGTTATGGTTCATTGAACAAGCATGGAAAACATTGTTTAAACACTTTGCAATAAAGATCTGTAAAGTTATTTGGATTTTTACAAAATGATCTTTAAAATGCAGTGTCCTGAAAAATGAAGGAAATTCGATTACATAATTAATTTACCATAAATGTAAGCTTCATGCAATATAACTCATTACCACGTGACTTGTGAGAGACTAAGCTTTGTGTGTGTGTGTGTGTGTGTGTGTGTGTGTGTGTGTGTGTCTATACATTGTGTGTTGCATTTGGAATGCTTGTCCATCAACAGCATGGCTTCCATGTAATGTTTTTATCTCACTTAGACGAAGCTTTCTCTTTTTTTGTCTGGCCGTTTGTTTTGCAGCCCTCTACGTCTTAACCCACAGAGTAATCGGGATAAGGTGCCAACCCCAAGGTTAGCACCACATCATATCTGTTTTGCAATCATCTTGGCTAAGCATCATTCAGAGCATGCTTCCCGAGTTGCTGTTTATTTATAGTCCACCCATACGCATTTTTCCTTTGAGAATATCCTGTGAACACTTCACACATGCTGCTGCAGATACCATTTAAATCTGGACTCTCTTGGATATTAGGATATTGTTTATTTTCATTATTTGTGTTTGCTGTCCGACATGACACTGAATGATTTTTTTTTTTAGAGGATAGTAGAGAGAGAACAGGAAATGATGTGGGGACAGAGGGAATGGGATAGGGAAAATGTTCAAACTTAATTTTCACTCTTAACTCATGTTGACTATATAAGCACAACAGCTGGAGACATTATAAGGGGGAGGAGAGGGGCCACATGTAAAAAAAAAAAGAAATTAGGGACATTGTAACACTCAATATGGCAGGTGGAGAAAAGGAAATCCTGCCTTCCAACATGGGACGTATTAATTTCAGCTAAAATACTGAAGCAAATTTTCAGAGGCATAGCAATCTTCATTTGAATGATCTCGAGATACATTTTTAAATCCAAAGATTCATATTTTACTCTGTGTGGCAACCCTCTACAATGCAAGTAAATCACACCCATATGCAACCAAATTTCACACTATGCTGAGAGATAATTTCTTTCATATGAAAAATGTATATTATAACCGAAATATACCTTTTATAAATCAGAACTAATCAGAATCGAATTGAGAGCTTGTGAATCAGAATCAAATTGATCAATACCCAGCCCTAAAAGTGAAGCAACCCCGACCCTATGGTCTTATGGTAGTGATGTAGTGGTCTAAGCACATAACTGGTAATCTGGTAATCAGAAGGACCCTGGTTCAAACCCCACAGCCACCACCATTGTGTCCTTGAGCAAGACACTTAACTCCAGGTTGCTCGAGGGGGATTGTCCCTGTAATAAGGGCTCTGTAAGTCGCTTTGGATAAAAGCATCGGCCAAATGCATAAATGTAAATGTAAACCCTAAATTGACCTCTCTCCCAGTCCCTAAAATCTGACTTGGTTGATTGAAATGATGTGCCAGGACCAACAAGGACTGATTCAGTATCATGTTAAAGTTGGCAAAATCAGTCACGCTTTGGTTCTATTTTTAGTTAGACCCATCTGAAACATATGTAGGTAGAATTCACTGATTACATTTTCCGACATATTGCTTTGAAGCCGCCATTTGCTCATGTGTAATAAGAGTGCATGGATTGAAAGGTATGCCATGCCGAGAATGAGAGTCAAGGGGATATGGGAGCACTTGTGTGTTAGAGCGGTGCTGGCCGTTTTGAAGCCAGCGGGACTGTTTGATGTGGTTTGTCAATAAAGTAGGGTACTTCCCTTGGCCCATTTCCCTGTGGTTTGAGTTCCAAGTGTGGACATTTCTTTGAATCGGACTGTAGCGGATAGGTTTCCATTAAAACCCCTTCTTAAGCTCCTCATATGTCAGCACTTAAAAATATACTAACCATTGCCTATGATCACATAGCATCACCACAGAATTAATCCATGATTTCATCACGTTTGATAACAAGCTGGTTGGCTAGAATCGAGATAAGCTAACTGCTAAACTCTCAATGTCAGAGAACTCAGGCGGTTTCTTTTTTAGTCTCCTGCACACCACCGAATTAGGGCCCGTGTTTGCTTTTGTGCTCCAGGGCTTGATCTTACTTTCTAACTCCTATATTACAGTTTTTCTCAGTCGCTTTAGCTCATTTTTTGAAAAAGTCTTTATAGTCTCTAAAATGTAAGTGCAACTGTTTTATGGGACATAAACTCTATTGCATGTATGCAAAATGTAGTAACTCACCCAAAACATTAATTCATGCTTAAAAACCTAGTTATTGTGTCAGTAAATTGGCCAATGCCACCAAAATTTTTGTTCTACTTTTTATTTTGACACTGACTGCTTACTGTCCTATACAAGAATGTCAGTTTTCTCAATCTGAATTCTATTGTGTATCACACTGAGCTTTTTAGATACCGATTTCAACAGTAGGTACAATTTTACTGGGAAAAGTCAATAATGTACAATACTATAGTACACAGAAAAAGGATACGCACATTTGTATATATACAGTAAATTTATTTTTGTTGCAATGTGTTCTGTGTAAACAGAAAATTCACATTTGCATGTCCATTTTTACACATTTCTTACATGTAAAGTCATATTGTACAGAATAGTTCCCATCTACTTGGTTTGTTCTAAAAATGTTTGTTCACATTCAAGAATTGAGCCAAAGCGATTGAGAAAAATTGTAATATAACACAGGTTAAAAACGGGGTGAACATGGCTCATTGATTTGTTCACACATTCTAATAAAGTGGAATGAGATAGGTTGATTCTTATCTTAACATTTTGGAAGAGTTGCCCTATTACTTTTCCACCATTGGGCAGTTTAAACAATGTTCAGAGATTGAAATTAGATATCTGTTTCCCTTTCAACTATTGTATAAGATGTAGTAGAACAATCAGGGTCTAGTCTTGCTTTACCCATCTTTGGCCCAATTAAACTTAAGATGAAAACAACTCAAATGTTAATGTATTTATCTGAATGTGTTGCAGTTGGTCATTTCTCATCACAGTTGATCTGAATTGTTCATTACAGTATGCATTATTTGACTGTATAGACCTTATTCAGAGTATGTGGTATAATATGATATGAATAAAATACATGTTGTGAGTAGGAATGGGAATCACAAGGATTTTAATGATTCTTGTAGTAATTTAGATTTCTACTCTGGTTTCTTAAAGATTCCAAGGACAATTCTTTAAATGTATCTACATATTCCAACAAAACTTTGTTATAAAACTTATTATCTACTATGGAAGCCCTGAACCGCAAGGTGAAAAAAAAACGGTGAGAAAAAATAAATGTGTCTCAGTTCGTTCCTAGTCTAAGTCTTAAAAAAATATGTATATATATTTTTGAGAGAAAAAAAATTATTTTAAGATAATAATTAAAAAAAAGGTTTTTTTTGAAGAGTGAAAAAAATGTTTAAGAGAAAAATGTAAGATTTAGGCTCAGGAACGAACTGAGACACAATTTTTTTTTTTCACCTTTTTTTTTTTTTTTTTTCTCTCCTTGCGGTTCAGGGCTTCCGTAATCTACCATACATGTTGTTTTTGAATGTCCAGTCAGTAATGACACTGAGTAAACAGATAAACTTCTTGGTTCTAAAGTCAGATATGATTGAATCGGATCAAGTTGCATATGAACTTGCTGTTCGTTAATGAGTCAGATGTTAATTCTATAACCACCCTGACTTACTCAGATTGAGCCATTAGACCAAGTAGTTTAAGATTGATGTGTGAGTTGTTTGACTGGGTCTTTAAAACGAACCAACTCAAAAGAGTCATTTGTTCATGAATCCCACTACAGTAGTCATAAATCATTTATTGAAAAGATCCAACTCAAAAGAATGGTTTGTTTGCAAATCCGACATCCAACATCGCCAGCAGGAAACACTTAATTGAACCAAACATCATGAAAATCATTTGGTTCCATTATTAATATTACTTTTGTAACTTTTAATGGAAATTAGTCTCAGCTGACTGCAGGATGGAGTATGAGCCATGCTTGAGTGTTCTGCAGTAAGCCTGGACTAGTCGAGTCCAATCTAGTATCACAGGGAGGGAGTTACAGCAGCTGGCGTTTGGCTCTGAGTGTACATATGAGATTGTGCCACATCAGCCCCAGATTGTATTCAGAATGGAAAATTAGCATACAGTACTTACTGCATAACAGTATGTACTGTATATTGCACACTATTGTTAAAAGTAGGAATTATGCAACAATAAACCTTTCAAATAGTAGCATGCCACAAAGTTATCACCCAACCTCACTGCACGTTTTATTCGATGAGAGACGTCCAGTTGTCATCTCGCAAACAAATGAGGTTCACATGTATTTTTAATCCAGTTTTGTGTAAAAATGTCTTAACTTTTGGCAGTTTAGTAAAATAATGAGTCAAAAAGCAGATGTTAAAAATGACAGTTGATATCACTTGCAGTTTATTCATCACACTGGAGATAAAAGCACATAGCAGTGAGCACATTTACATGTACTGTACATTCTTATACGTACAGTATACTACAATATTGCTTAATACACTTACACCAAATGTGGTCATGTAAACCATGTAAAACATGTAAACATTTTCCTTAATCGTAGTAAGGTCACACACGGTTTAAGCAAAAAAACGATTGCCACATGTAGATTCTTGCCCAGTCCCCCATCTGCATTTAAACATGTGTCTTAAACTAGTTCAGTAATCATGGAACTGACTTAAGGCTGTCCCGTTTGCAAAATTGTTCGCTCCCTAAAAAAAAATCACACAAATAATCTGAAGTCCCTTAAGTCGTTAGAAGACAAGCACAAGTGTACAATTCGGCGAAATCGGAAAACGTAGGTTAAATTTTCTTTAGCTAAAATCGATCTGTGCTTACCGAAATTCAAAACACTGCCTCCAGTGGCCAAAGTGTTAAGTGTTGTTGGCCGTATGGGCACGTGAGAGCTCCATTCTCTGGGTGAAATGTCCATGGAGGGGAGACTACATGCAGACTACTTTCTCTCAAAAATAGTGGGTATTATTCCATTCCAAACATAGGCACTTTCTTTTTTTTATTTGACTAGACCCTGAATTCACCCTAAATCAGCTCTTGGGAACTTCACCCCCAATCTTGGATGTTAAAGGGGTAGTTCACCCAAACATTCTATCAACATTTACTTATCCTCATGCCATCCCAGATTGTGTATGACTTTCTTTCTTCTGCAGAACATAAATTAAGATTTTTAGAAAAATATCTCAGGTCTGCTGGTCCATACAATGCAAGTGAATGGTGACCAGAACTTTGAATCTGCAAAAAGCACATAAAGTCAGTGTAAAAGTAATCCTCAAGACTCTAATGTCCTATTTTACTATCAATCTCCACTTTCACTTTCACTTCCACATTACATTCTTCTTTTCTTTTTTGTCAAGTCAAATTCTTCATGCATATCACCACCTACTGGTTGGAGCTGCTCAAAGATGGATATTAAAACAAAAAAAGGACTTTAATATCAATATGTTTATTACCCACATCTATCATACCGCTACTGAATATAAAGATTTAACCACTGGAAGTTTATGGATTACGTTTATGTTAGCTTCAAGTGATTTTTGGAGATTCAAAGATTTGGTCACCATTCAGGTGTATTGTATAGATCTACAGAGCCAAAATATTCTTCTAAAAAGTTTCATTGGTGTTCTGCAGAAGAAAGAAAGTCATACACATCTGGGATAGCATGAGCATGAGTAAGTGATGAGAGAATTTTCTTTTTTGGGTGAACTATCCCTTTAAAGGTTTCTAACATTACACAGCTCTGGGCTGACTCCCAATCAAAATGTGAGATGTAATGAGTCAAAAAGCAGATGTGAGGTGGACCGTACACTCTCCATGTCCCAAGTTCATTAAAATGGCCATAGCAAACAATGAATTATTGATGTAGCCAGCGTTCCAAAAGAAAGTTTTTGTGGCTCTCTTGCTGCAATATCTTCATAGTCTAATTGAACAGACACTTGTTCTTATTTCCCATACCAAGTAAGGTAGATTTTCTTATGGGGAAACTAAAGGTTCTTTCATGTTACATGTTTCTATGTCTAATGCATAGACTCTGGCATTTGGTGTTAAAATCATACTCATCATTTTGTATTTTTTTGCCTGCAGCTGTATGCCAGCAGGGATGTAAACATGGAGAATGCGTGGGACCTAACAAATGCAAGTGCCATCCAGGTTACACAGGAAAAACATGCAACCAAGGTAAGTGCTGAAGTCCAAATCGATGAAATAAATTAATTTATATTTTTTTTGTTTAAATGAACTGAATTCTAAAAAGCCAATTTGTCAATTAATTTATTTAATGGCCTCTTGATGTATTGGCAGTTATTAACACTCACACTCGATGTGGCGACATGTACAGAATTTTACAATTTGTGGAATTGTCTTTACGTTAAACAACACAAATGAAACTACGAAGAACAAAACCACAATGTTCCATCACGTTTTTATGACAGGTGTAGTTTTACTGATTGACTTGCGATGTTTGACACTAAGGAAAATCCAATTGTCAATATATTTAGTTTCTTTTTTGCAAAAAAATTATGCAAAAAACTGTTTTATGGCCTGTAAAAAGCATTTATGTTGAATTTTCTCAATTTACCCACCATTGGCAGGTGTGTCAAAACGTTCATTGGAGACGCTGGATGTTGTATTGAGTAATATAGTTATTCAGGAAGTGAGACTTCTGCTTTAGATGATAACATCTCAATTACAGTCGAGAACGCTGCACCAAAATAAAGCAGAGATGTGGGATTAGATACTGTCTGAGGTCTCATCAGAAGAACGCCGGTATCGGAGATAACCGCTGATTTAAAACGGCACATTTCCATTTGAGAGGAGAAAGCTTGAAGACTTATCGTGCAAGGCAAAGGGAGAAGCTGTAATTAAAACATGGAGGGAAGGGAAAACAATCCTTTGTGGAATGTGGAACAGAATCTTTTCGGTTTGTCTTGCGTCGTGGTCTTGTGTCAAGTTGATGAAGCTTCTTTGCCTTGCTGGACCGAGCGGAAATGATGTTTCTCAACAGATGAGGTTCCTCTCAGGCTCTTATGACAGATGCGATTAAGATTATCAGATAGTTTTTAGGGGAAATGACAGATGATTATGTGATACTGAGGGCTTATTTGTCTTGTTCACTTTAAACTTTGACAGATGCTGTTTAGAGCAGACGCTTGGATGGCATATTAAAATTATCAGTGGAAATAATCAAGCCGTTAATTGAAGTGCTCATCAAGCTGCTAAGTGATTTTGTTTATAGGGTTTATCAATAGCAAAACAATCAGCATGCTAATTAAATTAGTGCACCTGAGAAACCCAATCACTTTTATTTCATTATATATTTGAATAGTTGCTAATATTATTCATGATTGATTTTTAACAGATTCCAAGTCGGTACTTTGTGACATTTAATCGTAACAATATGAAATCCGAATTTCTGTTTGTTGACAGTTCTGCATAATTGTTTCCTTAAATATTTAATGAAGCAGATATAATATTACATTATTTATTTATTGTATTATACCTGAAAGACAAATAAAAATTATAGGTTTGTAAAACAGTCTAGTATATAGTTTCAGACTCTAAATTCTGATTGCAATCAATTTTAACAGAAAACTATATTTAGCTTTGTATTAAATAGTAAATCTGTCTGCACTTATATAGCGCCTTTTATTAACCTTAGAGGTTACCAAAGCGCTTTACACTGTGATTCACCCATTCACACACACACTCATACACCAATGGCGGCAGAGCTGCCATGCAAGCTTAGCCTGCCACTGGAAGCAACTTGGGGTTCAGTGTCTTGCCCAAGGACACTTCGGCATGTGGAGTTGTGTGGACCGGGAATCGAACTGCCAACCACTCTACCACCTGAGCCACTGCCGCCCCGTATTACACACAAAAATCCTACTTAAAGGGATAGTTCGCCCAAAAATGAAAATTCTCTCGTAATTTACTCACCCCCCCATCCCAGATGTGTATGACTTTCTTTCTTCGGCAGAACACAAACAAAGATTTTTAGGAAAATATCTCAGCTCTGCAGGCCCTCACAATGCAAGTGAATGGTGATCAGACCTTTTATAGAGCCAATAATCACATAAAGGAAACATAAAAGTAATCCATAAGACTCCAGTGGTCCAGTGTTACCTTCAGAAGCATTATAATAGGTGTGGGTAAGAAACAAGCCAAATTCTTTACTCATAAATCTCCACTTTAACTTTCACTTTCAGATGTGAAAGTGAAGGTGGAGATTTAGAGTAAAAAAGGACTTACATTTTTACACATTTCTCATCCACACCTATCATATTGCGTCTGAAGACATGGATTTAACTACTGGAGTCTTATGGATTACGTTTATCCATAAAATGTTTGTGTTTCCTGAGAATCTTTGTTTGTGTTCTTCTGAAGAAAGAAAGTCATACACATCTGGGATAGCATGAGTGTGAGTAAATGATGGGTGAACTATCCCTTTAACCGTAGTAAAATCCCTGTAATGGGCAACATTGACAATATGATAAAAGACAAATTCAATAAATGAAAAATGTTCAATAAGTAATGGATAATGTATGTACAGTCAGATGATCAATATCGCAAAATAAACATGAAACTAGCATAGACATAATAAATTGGTTATCTTGTAATTTCCGTTTAACAGTCATTATTTCTGACCAGATTGACCAATCAGATTCAAGTATTCCAGAGAGAAGTTTACAGTAATAGATAATTACAGTTATTAATAATAATCACAAACAATTTTTCTGCAAAGTCTTATAGTTCATTCAGTCGCATTAATATTTTTGCATATCTCTTCAAACACAGCTTTAAAATAACTCACAGAAATCCAGCAAATACAGTTTATTTTTTATTTATTTTTTTGCATTAAAAGCATAATTAGCATTCGCATACTTCGATCTGCTCAATTGTGTCAAGAAGAGTGCCAGGAGTTGCTCTTCACTGTTACATCACTGTCATGGAGATGACAAGAGACAGATGGGCATTTTTGCCTAGAACAAATAAACTCATTATATCACAAATCCATTTAGGTGTGGCATTCAGCTCTCCGCGGATCAAATTAATTTAATAAGATGCTAATGTTCAGCGGGGGTCTCTGTAATTGAGAAGCTGCTTACCTGCTGTTCATGGTGCCTATCAAGAATCCATTATAGCATCTGATGGTGAACATCCCCTGATAGCACACGACATCACTCAGATGTCTGTTTTATGAGTGTTTACATATGGAAGACGTATCTTTTAGGTTGTTTGCTGATCTGTAATAAGTCTATTAGATGTTTTCTTTCAGATGCAAATAAATCATTCATCAGATGTCTTTGAGACGTTTACAATTTAGAGGGTTTGTAATTCTGATCCTTTTAAGATGTTTAGCATTCCACGACTGTCCGCGCACAGTCTGTGTGACGCAATTTTCGTCATCAGGAGTGTCTGCGGACGTCTGCACGGACAGAAAAAGCTGGAAAACCCGTGCACATTAGCTATACAAGCCGTGTTAAGTTTTTTAGCGTGATATGTGGTAAAGAAGAACAATTTAGTTGCCAGCATTGTTAGATTTTACTGCCGATTTGAAATATGATTTTTGATTGTAATCTTGACCAAATATTTGAGGTTTCGGTCTTTCCCCATTCAAGTAGATAGGAGCTGCTCTGTCATGACTGGAAATAGCCTCCCGAGAGCGTTCCAAAAATGGCCGACAGTGGACTGACTTTCTAGAAAGACTTTGATACTGTATAGTAGTCTTAAAGGTACAGTTACAAAAACAGCCTTTTTCATTGTCAGATCTCAGAAAGTGGAAAATGATCTGGTAAAACCAAATTACAACTGTTTTCTGTGCAATAAACCCCTGACTAAATTTATAAGAGGACTTCAGAGAAAATATTAAAATGCTGCAAAAGTTTATAGCCCCTTGAATGTCTTCCTGGGTGTCTTCCTGTTCAAAGCCATGAAGATATGGCCTCAATACTGGCACAAGCATACATTTAAACAACTGTATAGTCTTCCTCACTCATCTGAACATTTGAATTTCAGTAAACCAGAGGCATAATAATAGTTAATGTGGTTTGTTTATGGAAAAACGTTGATCATTTCCATATGATATTTAGAAGTTGGTAAGCCAAGCACAGCTGAAGGGATTAAATGGGATTCTTCACATGTCACCATGCAATTAAACCATGAAGCAACTGCATTGTTCTGTAACACTGACATTCCCTCCTCTTTTTTCCAATGTCAATCACAGACAGTTGTCGGTCACTGTACTTGGAATTTTTAAAAGCAGAAGAGTTATACCACACTATTAACACTTTAAATATCTAACCCTGCAGGCACTCTGTACTATTCTTAGGTTTGGTCTCTTTGTTTGGCACTAATAATAACAATAATGTTCCAGGCATGGTAATTGGTGCTCACCATGTAATTATGCAGCTGAAACTGAGCCTTGCCCACAATTTTTTCCAAAGTCAGATTGAGGACGAAAAACATCTGATCATCATCTATACTATCTATTCTATGCAGACAGGAATGTAACATTATACGTTCATTTAAAGTTAACATGAGCTGTGTCCCAAATGACGCACTATACATTATGTACTTACAATATATGCACTCAACCATGTAGTGTGTGCGTATTAACATGCCAAATGGAACAATAAACTTTCTTTAACTTCACAGAAACTTTCGCTGTTTAAAAGCTGACAGAAGTGACATTTCAAACGCCTGCGATGTGTTGCTGCTAGCTTTAGCGCATTAGCCAAACGCAACACAACTTCAACACGTGTATCTCAAACAACATACATATTCACACAGCATGGGGTGATGGGAAATCATCACTTAAGTTTCACTAGTTGCTACATTCTCAATATTTACTTTTTTTTATCAGGCCAGCATCGTGGCCAGGTAACTCTGCCCCTTCTGCTACATGCGGCAAACCGCAAGCTTAGAGTGCTTGAAGTGTCCCACATTTCACACCCAATTTTTACGGTTCAAAAATTGCATCATCTGGGTACTCGTTGTTCACGTCTTTTTGTTGCACTTTCAATGTTAACATACTACTCACACTACTTACACTTCAAAATTACATAGAATAGTGCAGAAGTGTGCGGTTTGGGAAGCACCAATTAATTCAAATTTGACCCCATTTACTTTATAAACCCTTAAACGCATACCTCAGGTCTTTTAGTGACCTGAGTCATAGTGATTTCCCACCTTGTGTTATTTCCCACTCAATCTACTTTTTAACTTGGAAATCCAAGCGTCCAAGCGTTTAACTTGGAAACACTGTGAACATTAGATTCATTGTGAATACCACTTCATGTTTTCTTAAACTTACTTAAACATAATTATCTCATTGCCTAATGTTAACATTCTCCACTCTAGGAAGATGTATTGTTCAAAGGTATGCTTTATAAATGTTTTTTTTCCACATTACCCTGTGTGCTGTTATTTCTCTGTTGTCTTCAACCCTAAAGAAGAGCAAGCCTATATTAACCCCCCAATGTGGCACAGTCACCCTCCTGTTTATGTTCCCATGGACCACCAGCCGATGGGGGTGCCGTCAGAGGGTGAGCTAATCCTCTGTGTGTGATTTTCATGTAAGACTGCTTTCCAGATGACGCCTCTGGCCCAAGTGCATGGTGCAGTCTGCTTAGCCCAGCGAGAGCAAAAACTTTACCATTCTAGCAGATCCTGAAGCCTACACAGGCATGGCCGGAATGACATGGGGAAAGCCATGCATGCCTTGGCAGAACACACACACACACACACACACACACACACACACACACACACACACACACACACACACACACAAGAAGAACATCTTTTAATAGGCCGTGCTGTTTCACCCTGCTCTCTTTCTCCGACACACACACACACACACACACACACACAAATCCTTTCTGTGTCTGTCAGCTCCTCTGAACTTCTGATGCAGGACAGCTTTCTTCTGCGAGCACTCAAGAGGCTGCCAGGCTGCTCTCCAACGATCTGTCCCTCTTTAACCTCTCCTCTCTTTCTTCTGTCCATCTCTTCAATCTGAGGCCCATCTCAAGTATGATGTCACTCAAAAAATATCTGTCATGATATCATTGATGTGTCAGTGTTAAGGTCAGGCAGTCTGTGGGGCAGCTGGGGCAAGAGCTGGATGTGGTGGGGCACCAGCGTGCAGAAATTTGTGATGCATTTATGGTAAAACAGTTCCAAAGATTAAAATTGTTTTATTATATGATTTTAAGTATAACTACTACAACACACACACACACACACACACACACACACACACAAGTGATGTCACTGAGAATGAGCTGTATATTGAGGAGCTTAAATAGGATTGGGAGATGGAATCAGAGTAGAATTTGTTGGGGTCAACTGGGATGTCCCTCTAAATAGATAGCAGTAGAAGATCTGAGAGCCTGCCTTCCCTACATCTGTTCCTGAGCTGGGTCTTGATCAGCTTCAGTTTAGAGAATGACTGATGTACTTAAGCAGCTGTCACTGGCAATGTGGCATACTGTATATTTTGAGGAGCTAAGTCAGGGTAGGGAAAACTGTGTCCACATTGTTGACTTTAAGGCACTTAAGCATAGCTTGCACGTTCCTGGTTGGAAGAGCATAGGATGAGTAGAACACCTTGAGTTCAGTGACAAGATTTTCTTCCTGGTGAACATCTCTAACAGATAGACCAGCTCTGTCATCTGTCATGCCTTTCCAGTGACTTGAGATGGTAAGGCAGTGAGGACCCGATAGGATTGTCTCAGTTGGGGTATCATCCTTCCCCTTGAATCTCCAGTCTAGCTCCTTGGAGAGGATGTCAAAATAAGTATCTAACACCTTTCCCTAGTAGTTCCTCCAAGCTCTGGGCTTGATAGTCCTCTGTAGAAGGATGGGTGCTGTACTTGTACCCAACTGCCCCTGCTTGTTCTTTGGCTTTTGAAAAGAGGACCTTGAATTCCTCATCTTTCCCAATTGCTGTCACCCTTCCCATGAACCCTTCCACAATGGTGGATGACAATGACAGATCAAGGTCCTTTCTCTGAAGTGCAGAAGAAGCAATGTCAGTCTCAGTAAAGACAGGTGTGGCAATATCCATGCATAGAATCAATTCTAAATCTATGCTACGCAAGAACATCACAAGGTATAGAGCTTAAAAAACAAACCAAACCACAAAAATTCAGTCTACACACATTAGTAATGCATATTTAGTAAGCTGCAATCTTTCAGTTGGTTTAAGTGCACTTAATCATGTTTTATCTACCCATAAGGGCATCCGAGAGGGCACTTTTGCTGCATTTTTTTTGAACATGGGGCACCAGGGACGTTCAACAAAACTGGACAGTTAAAGACTGGAAAAATATTGCCTGGTCTGATGCAGCTTCAGCTTTCTGTTCTTGGCTGACAAAAGTGAAACCCGACATGGTCTTCTGCTGTTGTAGCCCATCCGCCTCAAGGTGTGACATATTGTGCATTCTAAGATGCTATTCTGCTCACTACAATTGTACAGAGCGGTTATCTGAGTTACCGTAGCCAATTTGTCAGCTCGAACCAGTCTGGCCATTCTCCGTTGACCTCTCTCATCAACAAAGTGTTTCCGTCCACTGAACTGCCGCTCACTGGATGTTTTTCATTTTTTGGCACCATTCTGAGGAGATAAGCAGTTACAGAAATACTCAAACCAGCCTGCCTGGCACCAACAATCATGCCATGGTTTTTTTCCCCCATTCTGATGGTTGATGTGAACATTACCTGAAGCTCCTGAGCCGTATCTGCATGATTTTATACATCACGCTGCTGCCACACGACTGGCTGACAAGGTGGCTCAGTGGTTGAGGCTCAGGGTTACTGACCAGAAGGTCAGGGGTTCAAGCAGCACCACCAAGATGCCACTGTTGGGCCCTTGAGCAAGGCCCTTAACTCCAGGTTGCTCCAGGGGATTGTCCCTGTAATAAGTGCACTGTAAGTCGCTTTGGATAAAACCGTCTGCCAAATGCATAAATGTAAATGTAAATAAAGTGGACGGTGAGTGTACATCCATTGCTAATGATTTTACAAAAGTGACAATAACTATAATACTAGATTCTGTATAAAATTATGGTTAAAGGTGGTATGATGGCTAGTAATTATACTCCTAAATTATATATCTGTATGGCCTCTCTCTGGTTCATTTAATTTGTTTCTCCACTGTTCATAAATACAGCACTAAGCAATAGGCTGCAGTCACACATTCATTATGGTGTATATTTATTTAGTTTACCGTACCTGTACTCTCTGTTCATCTTCACACCTCCTACCCTCTGTATTCTCCCTACCAGACTGGACAAATTAGCTTTTTTTTATTTAAATCATTAGTAGCTCAGACCTGTCTCCTGTCCAAAATGGCTATTCTGGGAATGTAACATTTCGTTCATGCTGTTATCAGCTTTATTTTAGTGAGCAAAGGGCCAATGATGCTAGAAAAGTCTCCTCTTCACCCCCCTTGACAGTAACAGGAGTTAGTACTGAGTTGCCTCACTGTTTTTCTAAACATTTTTTCTGAGAGCAGTTTGTCCACATGGTGCTCAGAGTTACTGCCTACATATATCAAGGAGAAAACACTTCAGGGGAGAACAATGATCATGAACAAGACAGAAATGCAGGGTAGAGATATACATGAGTATTTGTAGACAGTTTGTTTCTACTTGCTATAGTGAGTAAGGTCAGGCTAGCTTTTAATATTTAGCATTAGGAACTGCATACCACATGAATATAACTTAAAGGAATGGTTCTCTGGAAAATGGAAATTCTGTCATCATATTTTCACCCTCACATCATTCCAAACTCTTCTTATTTTCTTCTTTTTGAATCACAAAAGGCAGAATGTCCTAGCTGCGACAGAGTTTGATGCTCCATTATGCGAGCACAAATGAGATTTGAGAGTTATGATAGAGATGGTTTTCTATGAATGAGGTTTTAGATTTCTTGTCTGTTCCTCCTCATATGAAGCTATTGTTTGACCACTTGGAATGTAGCGTTGAGATGGATAGGCCAATTTTATAGTATTTTAATGTAAATTTGTGGATATTTTGCAGCCCCTTCCCTATTCACTTTCATTGTATGGAAAAGAGCAGCCAGGACATTCTGTAAAACTACTTGTTTTGTGTTTTAGATTGGGATGAGAGTGAGTAAGTGTTGACAAAATTTGTATCTATGGGGGGAACTATTCTTTTAATATTCGTTGAAAAATATTATTATTATTATTATTATTATTATTATTATTATTATTATTATCGTTTTTGTCTTCATTTTTGTCTTACCAAATTTTCAAATTTCAGCCTTTTTTTTTCTCTGAGTGTACAAGTAAGAGTCCACTGATGATATCCACAAGTAAAGAATGCCAAAGCATTCAATGTTGGTCAATTATGCCCCTAATCATCATGAAATTGCTACATAATTAGAAATTGTAATTCTCTCTGAGGGTTTAATTATGGTTCTCAGCGGCTCAGAGCTGCATATGTTGTTAGAAAGGGTTGCTGCACTGTGACAAGGTGTTGATGATTTGGACATATTTTTCCTTTCATACAGTCTTTCATTGGTTTGAAATGTTTGCCATTTTAAGATTGTTTTGTACTTTGCAACTGAGATTTGTTTTATACTGTTTGTAATATATAGAAGTATAAGATGAATGTAGTGGTGGGCAGTATTACCAAAATATTACCGTAAATAACTATGAGTCATTTTATTTCAATGTCAGTGTTGGGTGTAATTTGATTACATTTGAACTGTAATCTAATTAATTTAGTCAAAAATGTGTGTAAGTAGTCAATTCTAGTAATCAGATTTCATCGATTGATTTACAATTGTACTTTTCAATACTTTACTCGGGTTACATGTTTCTTAAATAGTATTATTTATGTTCATCTATACATCTCTTGGTGTTTCTTTGACAAGAGCGTCCAGCCCCTAATAAGTCACTGTAAGGGAGAAACGTATGGTGCTGTGTATGACAATGAACAAGGAGAAAATACAGAAATGATTTTGAATTTGTTGAATAAAAAAATAGATATATTTTCTATAGAATGGTTTAGGAACTTAAAATTAAAGTAATTAGTCATGTGATTACTTGTTCGATGAATGAATCAGTAATCTGATGACAATTTCAAATAATTAATATTTTGTAGTGGATCTAACAATAATCAGAAATAATCAGTCATTTGTTGTGGATTATGTTTTTTGTGTAACTTACACAACACTGATCACTATAACGTTATTTTTGGCTGGAAATGAAACCCAAAATTTTTTTGAATTTCATAACCATGCATAGACATTTTTGGATAATTCAGTCAATTAAATCATTTACAAATCAATGTTACTTTATCTCATTTTTACTATTTTATTTATTTATTTATATGAAAATATGAAAAAGTCAAATGAAAAGGTCAACACCAGCTGCGTCACATTACATAAAACACATATCATAATAAAAGTACATAAGGCTACAACGATACATCCGGTACTATTTGAAGAATCCTGTTATTGCAGCAAACTGCCACAGTGACAACAGTAAACAAGCCACTGTTACACTGTGTACATCCTGATATAAGCGATGGCGCATGTCTCACCACATTTGCATAAATAAATATGAAATTGCTCCCTCTATAATCAACATTTCTACACTGGAAGCACTTGTCTGCAACATGGTTTGCAAAGAAGTCTATCGTATTCTGCTTGGATTCACAAGATTGGTATAGCACAGTCTCTACCGGATGACACATTTCTATAGTTTCACAGCACTTACTGCTCAGCCCTAATAGATAATATTTCTTGACGAATGTCCTCCCCCACCTCTGCTAATCATCGCAGTCAAGTGACCTCACTGTGATGCCAATTACCATCAATACAGCGTTATAGCTGTGGCATTTATCTATTTAAATATAACCATCTGACAAGTATAGCTAGCACGCGATTCTCGAGAATGCATTCCGCGCATAACCGACCACTAAAGATGGCGCCATTCACTCAGAACTGGGCCATGCCAAAGACACTCATGTACCCCTGACCAGTAAGATCTATTTTCAGTCTGGTGCAAATGAGACTGCAGGCATCACTCTACGTGTCTGGCCTGTAAACTTGGCTGTGTGGCTTACCGTATTGAGATGTAAGTGATATTGCTGATGACCAGTGTGGCACAGACTTCAGGATGTATAGCTGAGCACAGAGGTAAACCATATCCGAAGCGTGCATGGTGGCTTTAGCACAATCTCAAATCGAAGTGGAGCATTGCTCTCTTTGGTTAGAGAAAAATCTTCAACCGCATTCTGGTTGTTATTGCCCTCAACGTGCAGTATTGTAGCCCATTTGAGAAATCATTTAATAAATGAAACAAAACATTATTAAATGTATAAGCGTGGATAAATGTATGAAACATCAAGCATTTGAAAAGAAAAACGACAATGTGAATAATACAATTATTTTTAAGATGTGATTACAAAGTGGTTGAATTGACCTATTATGTTTTATTATGCTTTTATCAATTTCCAATCTATCCTTGGCAATTATTTTTAAAGAGAAAAGAAAATCAATTAACAAAGACAAATTAATTGGCAATTACATTTTCAATTTAGCTATTGATAAACAGTGTTGGGAGTAGTCTAATTATTTTGTCAAAAAGTAGTGTAATGCATTACATTTTATTCTTGTAATCAGATTACAGTTACTTACTCTCAATTAAGTTAATTACTTTTAGGTACATTACTTCATACAGCAAGTACTTGCAAAACGTTGTTATGTTTGTAGAATAGATTTATATATGTATATATATATATATATAAATATATTTGTATTGTCATGAAATTGAAATGTGTACGTCTTAAAAATAGGCTAAAATATTTTCAGAGTGTGTAATATTTCTGTTGCTTTATTATTGTCATATATTGCCCTATTATCAATTTTGCAATGATAATAGGGCAGTAGGCAGACGGCACTCAATATGCTGTTTTTTCAAATGTTACAGAAGCTGTCAGTTCTGTCTTAAACCACCTTAAACCGATTTTGCTTACTATCTTAAGGTCATGTAAACGCTTTAAACAGCTCTCCTTTATCAGGGTACGGTCATGAATACATCTTACTTGTAAACACCTTCACTGTTGTTCTTCCAGCTTATTCAATGTGCACATATCTTGTGCGCATGTCTGTTTAATTTTTTAAATTAAAACTGGAGAAAAATCAAAACATTTCAAATGTCATGTAAACAGTTTTGTAGAATAAGCGATTGTAATCCGCATTTTGCTGTGCATGTAAAGACTCATTAGTCAGGGGTGCATATGGTTTGGTTTCTCATTCATTAAAGTCTAGCAATGACTAAATTGTTTAAAAGTTTATAATATATTTTTGTATGTATTTAATGTCTAGAAATGAGTAGACAGTTGACCATTGCAGAGTTTTCACAAGGAAGACACTTTGTGTCTCTGTATCAAAACCCAACATCAGGACTAAGAAAAAAATAGTTTTCCAGTGTTGGAAGCAAAAGAGCAGGTTTGTTTTAAGTGCATCATGCTGTCGAGCGATATGCTCAGGGATGGGCCTGTCCAGACACGGTGCCCTGAGGTTTCACCCTTTTTCCGTAGACACCGCCTCACAGCTTTGAGAGGATTGCCCTTTCGAATGTGACCTCTGGTTTAAGCCTAATTCCTGGCCTTCTCGGCCTTTCCACCCAAACACGAGGATGTTTTGACCCCCCTCTCTGTTTTTTCTATCTGCAGACCTGAACGAGTGCGGCCTCAAGCCTCGGCCCTGCAAACACAGGTGCATGAACACATACGGAAGCTACAAATGCTACTGCCTCAACGGATACATGCTGTTACCTGACGGCAGCTGTGGAAGTGAGTCACAGCTCGTGTTTTCTGAAAATGGTGTCCAGCTGTGTCTGTCGCTGTGTTGTTCAATAGACCTCAAAACTTCAAAAGAAAAAGAAAGAAGCGAACCATAAGTATATGTAATGATTGTGAGATGGTGTGTTCAATTCAATTCAATTTGATCTGTACAGCACTTTTCATGATGAATTGTTCCAAAGCATCTTTACAAAGAAGAAAGCCTTAAAATCCCCATTAAGCACATTGTCCCTAAAAAGTATTTAGGCACTTAATTGTTTTGTCTTGATAGAAGAAGGAAGCATGGCCCCAAGCAGTGAACCACACATATACAGTAAACTGTTTCAACAAGTTAGATGGTTCAATTCAATTTGAATTGGATAGCACTTTTCACAGTGTATTTTTCCAGACCTTAGTGACTTAAAACCACCTTATTAATAGCCTTATTAAAACCACCAAATTAATGGCGCTAATTTATTTCAAAATAAGCAGTTAACTGGTATGGCTTTAGCAGATTTCAAATAAAAAATTATTCAGATTTCTATTTTGGTTTACAGTTGATTAGAAAAAAAGTCTACATGCAAGTTTTGTATGTTATTGACCGCATTTGTGGCAGTTTCTACTTTTAATTTGCACTTTTACTAGTTCACTCGATTTATGGATTTAGATGATACTACCAAAGTGTCTTCTTGGCTCAATTTAATTTAAAATGCATGTATTTTTAATTTTAAATGGAAAGTTATCTATTTACTTTACATTACTTTTGTTTTTGTTTTGTCCCCTCTCTTCCACACAAATCATCGTGAGAGCTCAGGGCGTCCCGCAACAAAGCAGAACACTTTAGAATGACTCACAAAAAATATGAGAAAGTTGTGAACTTCAACCCTGCCAGTAAAGGCTAAGTCTTATTGCTGGCCTTGAGCAATGCTAACTACGCCAAGTGAACCGTGCCTGAGCTTGCCTGGTGCTTACTACACTTCCAAAGGGTTCAAGAATCCACACTCTGATAAATATCTTCTCACCGCACACGTCAGCAAACACTATTGAATCACTTGTTAATCAAAGAATGAAGCAGTATTTTTGAAGTGGGCGGTAATGCTTGGATCACAGATTACTGCATAGTTTTGAGAGGTTTTGTGTTGATCTGATAAGAGTCTGTTCAGGTTTATGTATGTCATATTAGTGTCAAATATGCTGACTTTGTGAGGTTGAGATGTGTTTTAAACAGAATGTGTATCCAAGTAGTGAAGGAGTTCCCACATATGAGAGGAACTTTGTGGGTGCTTTTCAAGTCGATTATTATTATAATATTTCAATTGAATTTTTTGTTTATTAAAGAAATATGTTGTATGTATATATATATATATATATATATATATATATATATATATATATATATATATATATATATATATATATATATGAATTAATACATACTTTTTTATTAATATGTCAGTTAATATTTATTTATGAAATAATCAAATAAATGAAAATGTATTTATAATCTATTATTATATATTACGATTTACCCGGTATTGGAAATTCTGGGAAAATCTGCTAATTTTAATATTATGATTTCCAGTCCTGCATGGAAAATTCATGGAAATTAACTTTTTATTTATTCTTTATTTTATTTTCATTGTAATCAGAAATAAAAGTCATGAATAATCATGAATAGTCACTATAGATTTTTTTAATTTAATTTGTTTTATATAAATTATCCATTATATCAATAAAGATATTTGTATCTTATGTTCAGCTTTAATGCATTTAATATTTAAATTGCTCCTTATAATTATAAAATGATTAAAAAGAAAGTCTTTATTCATGTACGACTGGAAAAGACATTTCAAATCACAGAATCTCTGTATACTCTATTTATAATTATTTAACATTATCATAATTTATATTCATATCTAAAGAAGATACAATTGTATATTATTAATACATAAAACATATTATAATATTTAAAAAAAATCAAACGAAATGTACAGAAAGCATTTTAGTTTGATTTTTGGCTTTTTCCCAATCTGCATTACTTCTGAAGTAGGAACATTGTGCCTTATTCTTGTCTCCAGAGTGGTTTTAACTCACAGATCTCATAGAAAGCGATGCCTGTGGAATACTCAACCCTCTACACCGGTTGAGAATGTGGAGTGCTGCTTTTCTGCAGGGCTGTATCACCGCAGAATCTAATAAAGCAAGGTTATCCTCTTTACTGCCCATTTCCTTCAAGGCCATGAAGCTAAAAATGGAATTGTGCGCTCTCTTTTGCAACCCTTAGCCTTGCACCTCATTTAATGGGTGTATGTGCTATCCATCTTATGTCTGTGTTAATGCTAGGTTGCTTTTATATGGAAAACCTATAGGTAAATGGGACCAGTTGTCAAACTTTTTACTACAGTGAATATTTCTGAGGGTAGATTTAATTTTTAAAAGTCAACTTCTGTATAGACACATACCTTAAAGTCATGGCTACAAACAAGCTATTGAACATTTACACCTTTATTGCCCGGGACAAAAGATATAGTTCACTGAATACACGTTGACCCAATAGCCAGGGCTTGACTGGCAATCTGACATTCCGGGTATTTTCCCGGTGGGCCGGCATACTTTGGGGCCATTCATGGGTGGACTGGTCATCGGGAGAACCAAGCGGGCTGGTGGGTTGGCCGCGAAATGGGCCGAATGGGCCACGATAAGCTAAAATGAGCTGCCGTGTTATGCAGAATGGACAACAAAACACCCCCACTTACTTGCTCAACAGTTACTGCAAAATATGGTGTTATTGGAATCTTAGTACAGAAGATAGAAAAATTATCACAAAATGTATCTATTTTCAAGTGTTTTGAATTACATTGGTGCATATAAAACCACTTCTAGAGAAAACACATATTTGTGTAATTGGAATTTTGTCTACAAACCTTATAGTTACTGAGATAAAGCCCTGCGACCACTTCCTCGTATGATAACTAGCCCCAATCTCCACGACATTTTCTTTGCGTCCCCTGTTCTGTGTTGTGTTGAAAGTGCCAGCAAACTTTTGTTGTATCATAACTGCCAAATCTACGATCCATTTGTCTCTCTCAGATGCCCGGACATGCAGCATAGCAAATTGCCAGTACGGCTGTGAAGTAATGAAAGGAGAGGTTCGCTGCCAGTGCCCGTCCCCAGGTCTACAGCTGGCACCAGATGGCAGGACCTGTGTGGGTATGTGTTCAATGCATTTCACCAGAAGCCAATCCCAATGCACGGCTTTACTTTTTACTTTAAAGGGTTCATATCACGAGGAACCACATGTTCCTTCATCTTTTGAGATAAAACGGTTCATGCACTATAAAAACATACAGTAACTTTCTGAACTCAAAACGTCCTCCCTAGTCCAATAAAAGCATCTTTTGACAGTAAGCTGCCAAAATGACTAGTTCTGAAGTACTTATTTTCTCTCGTCAGAAAAAGTCCCAGTGATGTAAAATAAGCAGAATGGACAGTTTTATGCCTAAACAACAGAACAACTAATGATAAGAGTAAAATGTGGGAAAATCAGCCAAATCTTGTGCTGTTTCTGGCTGTGTGTAGCACCTGCCGCACTGCATATCCTTCCGAAGGATCCTAACATTAGAAACAAGCTGCTTAAGTTTATTTAGTCAGTGTCAGTGATCAATTTTATTCATATTTCTATGCGGATTGTTTTGTGAATCTCTCACAGTCTAATGCAGGCTTTGCAAAGAAGTTGTGATTGAAAGATGCGGCACTGCAAACTATATATAGTACTATATAGACTCAACAACAAACCAGCAGCCCACAGAAAAATGCCTTTTCTCATTTCACATGTGAAGAGGGCATGTTTACCCAGAAATATGGACAGATAAATGCATACCTCGCGTCTTTAGTGATCCAAAACCTCATTCCACCCCCTTTACCACATCCATTTTTTTTTGTTATGCCCTCACCTCTTTAGTATTCCCTAATCTTTTTCTTGTGAATATTGTAACATTGAAAAAATGCTAAAAATGAAAAATGATATATATATATTATATAGTGCTTAATTACCAAAAGTGAATGGGATTATTAGTGACCCAAGACATATCACATATATTTCCACCTCCATAAATCATATGTTTACGATTATTTAATATCTTAGGATATATATTTATTAATGCACAAGACAAATTAGTATGGAGGCCAAAACCTGTATAAATAATAAATAAATAAATGTAATAATAAAAATTTTTATATAAGGAATAAATGTCTTGATAAAACAAATATAATTAGTTTTTAATTAAATTTATTCCTGAATTTATTATTGTATGACTTTATTCCTTTATTATTTTCTATATTTATTTGTAACTTTATTTTTATTCTTTTTAACTTTTAATGATTTTATTTTGTATATTTTTTTATTCCCACATATATTTATTTCCATATTTATATATTCCCATATATATTTATTTATTTAAACATGTATTTATTTTTCCTTTTCTGTGTGCAACATGGAAATGAGGGAGGCGGTCCTTGCGGAGCTCCAGTGCATCATTGGATGAGAGCTCAATAGTACTTATCGGAAGCAGATGGACGTCCCACCTTAGCACCCCCTGACTCGCACAGATTTTGAATATGCAGGGAGCGTTTTGCAGAGAGTTTAACAATCCAGGATGTGCTTCGACATTCATACCAGCATACAGCTCTCCTAAAACATCAATAAGCACCTCTACTCTAAATGAAACATCGTCATTTGATGCGCGGTTATCTACTTCATTCGCTAAGTTGTGCAACTCTCTAGATTTATGTGAAGCGTCAGCTATGGTTTTTTTTATTTTATTTTTTTAATGGCAGAACTTATATATATGGGCAATTCTTAGACTATGGGCACTTTCATGTCCTTTGATCATATTTTATAAAAAACATTTAATTTTGAAAAATTCACACTTTCATAGTTAACTTTACAATGAAAGTACGTTAGGAACTTTTTACCGGTAGTCTACGATGATTTTTTCACCTTTTTAAACATCATTATAGATGCAAATATTGCTGTTTTGTGCTTGTCCCACACCCAGACTTCTGATCTTCAATAATGAAAAAGAAGGGTAAAAAATTATTTATCTATTTTTTTTAAATATGACTGAATAAAGTATCAGTAAAATAATCAAAACATAATTGTGGTATTTAAGGTCAGACAACTATTAATGTGATTTTATATACAAAATGTAGTTGTCCCACAGTATTGCCGTCATTTCCACCACAACGCTGTAATGTCCCTTTAAAAAGTTTTTTGAAAGATTGTTTGGGTAGTTTCTATGGAGATGAACAATGACATCACAGCACATGTCTGACATGGAGGAGATCTTGAATTTCTTCACCAACTTGAAGAAGAAAACTCAAGGTAAATATTGCTTGAAATGAAAATATTTTTATTGTATGTCATTTCCAAACATGGCGTAACATCAACTGAGTTTGTAAATAAATAGATTTTTTAACATAAATAGATGTATTTTGCATGCATGCAATGCTAGCTATCAATTCATAGCTAATCTGTAATACTAGCTTGGATTTTTTTACAAAATACTGCAGGATTGTCATTTCCACCACCGTCATTTCCAACACATTACCTTCTTGGGTGGAAATGACAAAGGTGAGGTGGAAATGACATTTATGCTTACAAGCTGCAATTCATAGATTGTGTGGCTACATATGTATATTTTATTTATTGAAATTTACAATGCTAATGTATTTATTCAAATATATATTTGTTGAAATGCCTTTTCATCTATTTTTAAGATGCCGTGGAAGTCAACTGCTGAAAGGTCTCAGTCCTATAGGGACAGACTAAAAGAGGACCCTGTCAAATATGAAGAGCGACTGAAGAGAGACAGGGAGAGATACATGAGGAAAAAAGAAATTTATAGTTCATGTTACAATGCATTGGCATGACTAAAGTTTAGTTTTTTTTTTTTTTAAGAATTCCAAAATTCAAAACTGTTCATCTAACCAATTAGAATGTTACAATTTTACAATCACAAGTTATGTGTAACTTACATTTTTCATGTGACTATTTGTGGTTAAAGTTGTTTACAGTAAGACTGTAAATTTTCATCTGGTTATGGAACCAAACAGACTAATGAGACTAAAGATTTGTTGGAATTGTCTGCTTCAGAAGGTTTCAAATAAATGTCTTCTGTTTTTCTACATGGACGTCCATTCATTGTCATTTCCACACCACCCAGTCATTTCCACCACCTTGTATGTTTTTTGAAAATATTTACAAAACTCTAATCACTCATTAAAAACTTCTGCATAGTTTATGGGCTAATGGTCCACTTAATGTAATAACACAAGTAGTTATTTTTCTGAAATGTATCTAACCAATCCAATATTATATTTCAGGTTGTGGTGGATGTAAGCTTTGTGTTTGGGCCTCATGACAATTAATTTACTTAATCCACAAATCTATGGTAATTGCAATATAGGTATAAACTGGTAAAACTATGTGTGAAAGTGGTCTTACACTGTTAAGAAATTATGTATATCATAATATTTGTAAATAATAATCAAATATTTACATGTGATGGAAATGACATTTGTTCAGTGCGGATCGGAAAACATGTCAAAAAACACCAATTTGTCTTATAATGTAAGTGTGTTCTCTTATGGATCATTAAACTAGACTAGTTATATTTAACTGTTAGATTGTGAAAATTTTGATTTGAACACTTTTTTCCCCCTCAAGTTCACAAGGCTAAAAGTGCCTGTAGTTGAAGAACCACCCATATATACATACATACATAAACGATCAGGGAAATGAAGCATGGTTGTATTTTTACAATGAACAATCATAACAACAGAAAACAATATTATGGATTTGCAGACATCAAAATATGAAGTTATATACGCAGAAAAAAAATAAAAGCATACGTTTAAATCATATCATTTATGAAACTTGCTCATTTTGTGGTTTTGTTGAAGAAACAGCTCCTCATTTATTTTGTGATTTTTAGCCCCACAAATAGCTTTAGTTTTCACAATATGGCTATGACCTAACGTCACATCAAAACAAGTCAAGAGTAATCGAGCACACGCTTCAATCTACAATAAACCAATGATAAACAGGATCCGCCCACATCATTATCATACAAGAAACAGAAATGTAAGAATAAATACAAAATTAAATACATGTGGGAATATTTAAATATATAAATAAATACATGTGGGAATAAATACATATAAAAATAAATGAATGGATAAATAAATAAATAATAATAATAAAAAAAACAAATGAAAGCATAAAAAAAGTTTTAAAGAATAAAAATAAAAAGAGAAAATAATAAATGAAGGAAAAAAGTCTACAAAAATAAATTCAGGAATAACTTTCATTAAAAACGAATTTTGGTGTAAAATCACTTTGGATCTCTTTGCTTTCAGTCTTGTCATCCTTTGCATGGGTGACATGATCATAAAATGTTTTTGTGTGTGCGTGTGGTTATTTTGTGGTTGAAGTGATGGCAAATCTTTGCTTTTATGAACGTGTCACGAAACACTTTCGCTTGCAATTAACGCTCTGTTTCTGCTTAAAACATTAAGTATCGCAACAGAGCGGTGACTTCTATCTTTTGATACAGTAATTACGGTTGAAGTGCCAGAGGATTTAACTGAAGCATTCGATAATGTCTGCTTCAATGCCATTCCAAACCCACAAAACCTGCATTTTTAATGAGCATTAAAGCAGCTTCCTTTCAGAAGTCAACCATGCAGATCACTAACTCACAAATGGAATGCAACAAATTGAGTCAGTTAACCTGTGGCACTTTTTAACACATACAGTATGCCTTGCGTGTCTTTTTAATTTGTTTTCCACATTTCTCTGTCTATGTTTGTCTGGAGGCTACAGTATGAGGAAGAGAGCAGGCAACAGTGTGCATTTTTCAAAAGGGGGCCATCAGTCAGGGACAGGAGTGTTGCTCTTTAGGTATTTTAGGAGAAGACTTACTGCTTCGAGGGAAAGAGGGCAGCTTGAACATGCACAAAAATGTGTTGAGATTGATCAGATTGGCACACTGGTCTGATCCTCAGATGGTACGCCAATAGACCATTCACAGACCTGATGCATATTGCATGCAGAGATGGCAAGAGATTTTTCAAAACGGCAAGCTCCAGTATGGTTGGCTGTTTTTTTGTTTTTCTTTTTAAATAGCTTCATTACAGTTTACCTGCAGAGATGATCAGACCCAGGGTGATGCTGACTAAGCCGCTTTGCGCTTATTGTCTAAATGAGTCATTAATTCACTGAGACCTTTTAACATTGATCCAATCTGAATTAAAGTACCGAGGTAGCAAAATGATGGATAGTTTTGCTTGTTTTGCAGATGTTGATGAGTGTGTCACAGGCCACGCTGTTTGTCCACGGTTCCGTAAATGCATCAACACCTTTGGGAGTTACATCTGCAAGTGTCATGATGGCTTTGATCTGCAATACATCAATGGGAAATATCAGTGTATAGGTAAGAACATAAAGGCAGGCGAATATACTGTATATACAGAATGCAGCACTGCATTCTGTATATACAGTATATTCAACAATATACTGGCGAATATACTGGTGGCCAAAGAATGTACAGATTTTGCTCTTATGGAAAGAAATTGGTACTTTAATTCACCAAAGTGGCATTCAACTGATCACAATGTATATACATTGTCAGCAGTGTTGGGTGGGTTACTTTTGAAATGTATTCCTTTGAAATGTATTCCTTTGCCCACTAGAACCTTTTCTTTTTGATTTTCTGTTTCAAAAGTGGCTTTTTCTTTACAATTCTTCCCATAAGACCACTCTGGAGAAATAAAGTACCAATTTCCTTCCGAAACAGCAAAATCTCAACATTATTCCAAACTTCTGGCAGCCAGTGTATATATATATATATATATACATGCTGTGTATGTATGTTAAATTTTATTATTCTGGTAACACTTTACAATTTTTCATTTGTTAGAAGGTTTTATATGTTAATGGTACTTAACTACACACGTTAACATGAACTAACAATGAGCAATACTTATCCAGCATCATTAATCTTGGTTAATGTTGATTTTCAAAATACATTTGTAAAATTAAAAGTTGTATATGTTTACATTGGTTTATGCATTATGAACCTGCATGAACTAACAATGAACAATTGTATTTTTTAAACTTACATTAACCAAGATTAATACATTCTGTTAAAATATATTGTTCATTGTTAGTTCATACCCAATGAATTAACTATTGGTCTTCCTCCAGATGTGAATGAGTGTTCTTCAGGTCAACACCAATGTGGTCCCTATGCCACCTGCTATAACACACCTGGTTCATACAAGTGCAAGTGTAAGGATGACTATAGAGGTGTGGGCTACGACTGCAAACGTAAGTAGGCAATCTAAAAAGTATAGTCTCGCTACCATGCTCCGTAAACAATATCCAATGATATAGTGGGTATGGAAATACAGCACTTTTCAAATTCATGTTGCTCTCTTAAAGAAATATCCTGGGTTCAATACAAGTTCAGCTCAATGGATTAAATACAAGTTAAAGTCAATGGATAAATGAAATGTTAATTACCAAAAAAAAAATATTCGACTTTCCCTCCTCTTCTATTTTTTTTTTTTTTGAAGAAGAGGGATGAATCATCCCAAGAATAGTGACTATAAATAATGTTGTGGGCAGGGCTAGACTGGTAATCTGGTATAACCGAGCGGGCCGGTGGGTCGGCCACGAAACGGGCCGAATGGGTCACGATAAGCTAAAGGTTTGTTTCTCCAGCCAGAATATGAGACAGCCGGCACTTCTTTCCTGTTTGTGCAGACATAGTGTAATGACATAAGGATGAACGTCATAAGCCAGCGATTTCGTGCCAAATCGAACCCGTCAGCTCAAAATACAAAACGTTTTTATAGGCTTGCCATAGTTAATCGGGGTAAGGGAAGAACGTTCAATATTGCAATCAATAATTGCAATTTGTTCATTTTCAACCAAAAATCATACACAGTGCAGCTTTAACAAAGCGAACAAAAAAACTAGGCGTTTCCTCATTTTAGCTTTATTAAAAAAAAAAATTTAAACTTCAAAGCATGTCATATTTTGTCTTTCAATTCCGAGACACAATAACAAATAAATGCAATGCACTAGGTAAGGCAGTTATTGACATTTATGCACCGATCTTCAACCCTGTAATTTTCAACCTCACAACATTTTGAATAACGTTTTGGGTTATACAGTACAGTACACTGCTGTGTAAACACATATTGAGATTTACAGATTAGGCAACAATGTAATTGGCCCCCATCTGTTCTCAGTTGTGGTGATTTTGATAAATTCAGAATAAAATGAGCTGTTCTTGAAGATTTCACAGCTTAAAAGTGCATCTGAAATCAAAACAAGTTGGAAGTCTTCTTTCAAAAGCACTTTAAGATTCTGCTTTGCCATAAGCTAAGGCTTATAAGCCAGGAGTCATTAGTAAAAAGACTTTCAAGCACAGGAGCACAGACAAGGTTATCATTAAGAGGTGGAAGGCGTACAGCCATCCCTCGGAACAAGATTATCAAGGAGGCTGGTTAGAAACTTGCCAGCAGGTTGATGGATTTTAAAGGAGCTACAGGCCTACTGTGTATATGAATGTACTTTCACAAAGTCTGGCTCGTATTGGAAGTTGGCAACTAAACAGCAACATTTAGATGTAAAGGTCACATTAGGTGCCAATCAAACATTTTGGCTTATGTGCAACTGTATGTGTGGTGATAACACACTACATCCTAAACACCATTACCTCAAGCAAGCACAGTGGTGAGAGCATGCTCTTGTAGGATTATTTCCTTTCGGCTGTGATTGGAGCACTTGTCAGAAAAGAATAGAAGACGGATGATTCAAATTCTTGATGAAAAGCCGCAGCCCTCAGCCAGGAAGTTGAGTGTCATCACCTTTCAACATGACAATGTCCTACAGCATTTCACCAACCAACCGTACAGCAGTTGAAAGACAGGAAGGGTGAATGTTCATCAAGACTGGGTGTGTCAGTTGTAGCTTAAATTCCTTTAGAAATGTTTGGAATGGCTTGAAGATGGCAGTCCATCAACTGTTACCATGTATTTCTTTTACATATAAATAACAGAGTGATTATTTGCACTAGGAGTAAATAGCACCTGCCACACAGCACGGCTATTTGCACTCAAATAGACTAGTGGAAACAGAAATTACAGACAAACTGGCCTGAAATTCAGTAAAAGGAGGTGCTTAACCTTCAGAAAATGTTGATCACAATTTCAGGAGGTCAAACTAAATACTACATGAGCCGTTTTATTTTCTATGCATTTTAAATGAGGCTTGCATTTTTGCAACCCTCAAATGTTGTGTGAAAATGTATACATATTTAATGAGAATATTACTTGTCTTCGTGCTATGCTGTAGAAGGTCTCCATGAGATGTTAATTCCTGGCTGTCATCATTTTAAGAAATGTTAAATATTTGTGTTATGGGGAAAATCATGTGGTTACACGCTTGTGAACAAGATGTGGATCACAGCTAAATACTATTTTTTTTTTGGTAATCAATATATAATTTTATTACAATTAATTTAAATAAAATTTATCTCATATAGTTTTTTAGATTGTTTAAATGGTCGGCTTCAGTCAAAAAGGTGGGACAGGGCAAAATCAAAATTTTATGGGGAGGACACACACATACAGGGGCGTAGATTCCAGGGGGGATGGGGGGGTTAACCCCTTCAATAATCAAAATGAGCAAGTACACCCCCTTTTTTTATATGTTAATTTTATATTAAATAATAGTTGTTCTAAAATATATAATCGTTTTCAGAATAAAAACATACATTTTTGTTCCTCCAATGCATTAAAAACAGTAATGGGACACTAAAATGTACCTCATATGGGGAAAGTGTGACAATAAATCCTTGAAATGCTATATATATACATATACATATCCATATGCACATGGCACTACATCAGCACTGCTGTGATTTGGCTGCAGGTCGAGTGCTGTAGGTAAAGAGAGAGAGAGAGAGAGAGAGAGAGATGGCACGTGTGCAATCACCTGTTGCCACTCCCAATCAGAGATGCTGTCAGCTTTCTGAAGATCAGCTTTCTCAGTGGAAAAATAGCATCCAAGCAGGAGTATTTCCCCCTATTTCATGGTAGCCGGTGCACAAGAGTCGATCACTATAGAAACCACAATGTCCTCTGCCATTTTAAACAGCACCCATTGTGTAATTAATCAGCCTGTTGTGTCTCTCTGTGATGAGCCATAAAGCATTTAAAGCCGTTGAAACTATTTCCTAGCTCTAGTAGTGTAGTAGTAATACAAGCAATCACAAAAAAACTGTTGTATGTAATCGGCTGATGCAGATTCACTTCATGTCACCTTACTGGCTCATATTACACACAAAAATTATCTTTTGCCACCACCTGCTGGCTAATATATGTAATGTCAGAAAAAAAAGACAAACCATAGCTCTTAACACATCTGCACTACTCTTACACTTTAGTTTAGAACAGCACAAGCACAAGTGGAGTGATACACACACAGTGAAGCATCGCAGTGCTGATAGTGTCAGACATCAGTGGTCATGGATTGTCTCTCGTCCAATCAGATTCGAGGACTGGAACAAACTGTTGTGTGTATGTGTGTGTGTGTGTGTGTGTGTGTGTGTGTGTGTGTATATGTATATATATATATATATATATATATATATATATATAGGCTGTATTGGCAAAAACTGTAAAAATGTAAAAGTGAGTGGTGATTAATCCATGTCTGGTAGGGTCAGAAATGTAAAAAAAAAAAAATGAAAAGAATAAAAATAAAAATCCCAGAAACATTGATTTCCTGGCAATTAATGCTTTTACCAGGCCATGCCTGCAACCTAATGAATTTCTTTTCGATGCAGCTACTCTTCACAGTAGATGAAAGAAAATCTCTTCACTGTCTTGTGTATCAATTTCCTGTCTGGAATTCTTTTGTAAACTCTGTCTTTAGTCAGCACCGACTTCAGCTCCATACCTACCTTGTTTTTAATCTTTGTGAACAATGGAGGGCTCACAGTGAGCATCGAATGACATCACATTGTGCATGCTTTCAACACACAGTCAGTCATCTGCTTGTTTTCATTTTTACACCGCTGCTAACCACTTTATTAGTCAATGGCAGTTTGCTTAATCTTGCTATTACTTGTTAAGTGGACAAAAATGCTGTTTGTAAGCCTGAGACCTGCTTTAATCATTGTTAAATTGCTAAAAACCAAAGTTAACCACTCCTGCTTCAGCACGTGTCCTGGTAACTTTGAGTCAGGTGTGTGTTCTGAAAAGGAATTGCATATAAAAGCTCATGTGAAACATGAGAAACCATTTCCACATCCAAAACTTTAGTGATCCCTTCTTAAGGATGACACAAGCACGAGGGTCAGTCTGTTCCTTTAGTACTGATGTCGAATTTGATGGATGACTCCTTTGTGTACATTGTGAACTTGAGCTGAAGTATCCTTTCAATTTTTGGCTAAACAATGAATGTTGGTCAACATGAAACCCTCTAGGAAAGATAAATCACAAATGAGATTTCTTTGAGATCTCAATTGTTTCTCATAGACCAAAAAATGTATTAAATGGAGGTCAAATGGAGACTTTTGCGATTTCAAAAGAGATCTCAACATTGTCTCAAACTTTGACATAGTCGTGCAAAAATGCCAAAGTTTGCAATCAAAACTGCAAACTCAAATTCTTCCAAGAGCAAATTATATATGCCATTTACATTTAATTTATAGCTTTTAATCTTTACTGGATTCCAACAGATGTCTAATTTGTTTCTACTTTTATTTCTCAATATAATTTTAGAAAACAAACATGAGACCAAGTTGATAAAAGATATTTGAGAACTCCAAGTCTCCTGAGTTATGAAAGCGCAGCCTTTAAGCAATAAAATGATCCTTTTGGATGACATTCGCAACCTTTTTTACTTCTGTAATGTGACATATTTCTGAGTCAAACAGGATATTCAACATTCAAAACACAGGAGTTATCCATTGGGAAATGAAAAAGTAGGTGTTCCATACCATCGAGCCAGACCTGAATGCAAGTTTGTAAACACAATGCATACGTAAATTGCTATATGTGTTTCAGCAAAAAATGAAAGTCGTTTCTGAGGCAGAGCAAGTTAGCTTCATAAATCAAAAATACTATTTAAATGGGAAGGTGTGTACTTTATGAATGCAATTCTTTCTCTCTTTTAGCCATCCCAAAAGTGATAATCGACCCTCCGCGACCAGGAAAAAACACGCCGAGCAACAATAACAACAAAGGGGGCAACAAAATTCCAGGCTCCGACCAAAAGAGGACCACCACAACAAGACCGCCAGTGACCGCTAAACGGATCTCACCTACAACCACCACAACCAAAGCTCCTCCAACAAAAAAAGTCACCCCTCCAGCAAAACTCCCAATGACCACCACCCGTAGACCTCTCATTCCGACTCGTAGACCCCCGGTGGTGGTGACACCCAAACCAAACGTCCCATCTCGCCAGCAGCCCACCACAACCACCATAAAATCCCCTGTGGCGACAGCCCTTCCTTTCATCCCGACACGCAGACCTGTCATCCCGTTTGTCACCCAGATTGTCAATAGCATAAAAGACAACAACCAGAAACAAAGAGGCGATGTTCACAGTAAGTAGAAAATCTGACTTTAAGATTAAGTTAAAATAATCAGTTTTGAAGCCTTTGCCAGCATGTGTCATTGAAGCAGATTGATCACATTGTGAGTTCGGTGATAGTAAGTTGAAAGTTCTGCTGCTGAAATCGGTCTATGCTTACCGAAATTTGAATCACTGCCCCCAGTGGCCAAACCTGCAAGTGTTGTTGGCTGTATGGGCAAAAGTGAGCTCCAGTTTCCACGTGAAATGTCCACAGAGTGACGCCAAAAGCGAGTTGTTGTTTTTTGTAAATTATGAAATACAGTAAACAGGAATGCATATTATATTAACTCTACCCTCTGAGCCCCCACTGGTGGTTGTCTACTACTAAGTCACCAAAAGCTTAGCCCAGGACTGAAAAAACAAGACCATAAAGGACTTTGGATCTATCCAAGAAAACCATTTCCTGCCCCCCAAAATGTGTTGTGCCCTTCATGTTCATAAGCTCTTTTTAGGGAAACCTCTTGGGTTTGCCAGAAGGGGAATCCGCTGGCCATTTTTAGGAAAGCAAATTGCATCCTAAGGCATTATCTCCAGTGACAGCCCCTAATGAAAACAGAAGATACACCTAGAGGAGATTACATTACCTGTCGCTGTAGCCTCAGGACATAAATCAGTTACCCTGCACTGACGATGAAAGCCCTCAATAGCCATAATAAATAATGATGGCTTCAAAAATACCAGCGGGGATAGAAGGGAAAGAGACACCTAGGAATTAAGTGTAATTATGTCTCTTTAATTAATTAGAAGCAGTAAGGATCGTGTCAAATTAGAGTAGCCCCAACGTGAGCTCCTGGAGTGTTCAGATATGACCTCAAGTTGATATTTGTTTACAAGCTTTGTTCTTATTAGGTGGGTGGACATTGCTTTTAGTGGAGGGGTGTACATAGTGCTGTCACAAGTAAAGGCTTAAGTGATAATTGAATTCAATAATCTCAACCTTGACATCCTTCCAGTGGTTATCCTGCCTTATATGTGATGTACATACCATAGGCACAATGTCAATTTAGTTTAGTTTTTGTTAGTTTTCACTCCTTGACAGCTAAACTACAGTTTTTTTTGTCTACTTTCAGTTTCGTTTTTTAAACATTCAGACACAACTTTGGCAAAGGTTGTCCCATTTTCTACTTACAATCCCATTTAAAATCACTTTTGGCCAGGGATGTATTACCGACCGGGCCCAGGGGCCCTTGACTACCAGGGGCCCTTGAATGCCCGGGTTGCCCTGGGCTTTAAGGTTTTGTGATCCAGTTTGGTAAACCCCCCCCCCTGCTCGAAAACCCTTAAAAAATAAAAATCACCCGACCGCTGCACAACAACTTTTGGAGAGGGGACCTTTGGAGATAATTGGCCTCAGGGCCTTTGCAATTCATAATCCATCCCTGCTTTTGCCATTTCATAATAACCCATAATAACCATAATTACACTTTTGATCCAATTGACCACAGACGGAATAACAGACTTATATATTTAGAAATCTTGGTTCTAATAGCAAAAGGTATGTTGTATTTATAGCGTATTCTTTACCAGTACCATGCTTTTAACAGTCAAAAATGACCTTAAAAATTCAGAACTTAAAAATGTGTCAATTTCCTTAAAATTCTTATTGTCTTAAGTTCAAGTTCTGTCTAAAATGTGTAGATTTGTATTGTTTTACAGGTTGTGTCAGTAAAGTTTATGTTTGTGTTCTTTCGTACAGATTTGTGTTAACAGTAGAAGCAGATGTCTAAAGTGTTTGTTTTCTTCCCTTTAGTACCACGAAATCATGGGCAGAACAACGTGCTTGGTATTGATTTAGACATTGAACTGGGCAACACAGAAGAGGAGTTAAAGGATGAGCCAGGTAAGAGAAACCTGCTTTTATCTCTGCACAAATTGTAGATAGGTTTTCAGAGAGTGTTCAATGAATGGTGCAGTCAGTGCAGATGAAGCATGAAGTCGATATTGACCATTTGACACAAATCAGACTGTGTATTCGCAATGTACATACATTCTGCAAGTCAAAGAATTTATCTTGACTTCTGATTTCGAATTGAATCGGTAGTTTAAGGCAAAAAGCTTTCATTGGCCTATAAGTAAATGGACAAATACCTGACTGATACCATTGAAAAATTCATGAATAGCACAGTTTTGTGTTACTTTTCATTTAGCCTGGAATTTCCATTCCATTTCCATTCAGTTTCCCAGGAGCAATATGTCCAGTGTCCTGATCAAGGGCACAATGTTAATAGGGGACAACATTTAATGGGGCTTCTTGAATTAAACCTGCAAGACTGGAGATAAGAGCCTAGAGCCTTAACACTTAATTAACCGGCATGTAAATAGTTCGATTAAGCCCAAATATATAAATAAAGAAAAATATAACTGAAAATGTCTTTTGATATTTGGGTGAAGAAATGGCCAAGATACGTTATTTAAGCAAGCGTTTATGACATTTTATCATAATACAGTGACATTTTAAAGAGTTGTGTTATTTTCCACAGATAGTGGCTATCTAAGCTGCTCTTTTGATCAAGGTCTGTGTGGCTGGATCCAGCACAGAGAGGGAGACATTCACTGGGAGACATCTGCAGATCCTTCTGGTGGGGGTCACTATTTTTTTTATGGACCATGTTTTTGTGACTTGATTTTAGATGTACCCATGTCCACTTATTCCTCTCTATGGCAGGTGGGCGGTACCTAACAATCTCAGAGGGGGGAGAGAAGCGGGGTGGGCGTGGAGCTCAGCTGATCCTCCCCCTGACTGCGCCCTGGAACGAGGGTAACCTCTGCCTGGCATTCCGACACAAGATGGCAGGGCATCATGTGGGCATGCTACAGGTGTTCGTGCAGAAGGCACGGCAACACAGCCCAGCTGTCTGGAGTAGAACAGGAGGAAATGGTTGGAGGTCAACACAGATTACAATTTGGGGCAACGGACTAGAGAGTGTAAGTACTTAAATGTCCTAGTAAACTGAGAAAATTTATGTATGACTGAACATTTTGACCTGATTAGGATTTTAACGAAATCTGTAAATTAAAACCAACATTTCTGGCTGCAGGTACTCCTAGAGCTTTAAGATTTAAGATATATCCACCAAACTGGGCATAGACCTTCAGACTATTCTGGAGTAGAGTACTACGTTTTTAGCAAATGATAGGAATTCCGATTTTCATGCAAAACTTCCAAAAAGTAATTATCCCCTTTCAGACAAGGGGTTACACCATACTCCTGGGGTAACCCTTGGTGGTTCACAACTGAGATTGGAAAACCACTTCCACGCCAACCAAACAAACCGAACTCTGACGCCAAATGGATATGGGTGTGCAACAAAACTTCTAGTTTGAAAGCACCTGAAATCAACCTAGTTTTTTTGGGGGAATGACTGTTTTTACACAAGGCTAGCTGACAGTAAGTGATACATTCATTTGGTTCATGTTATTTTGTGTCTCCACAGGTGATTGTGAAAGGTGAACGGCGGAGAGGTCATAAGGGTGAAATAACTCTAGATGACATGAGTCTCAGGAAAGGTTCCTGTCAGGAAGAGCACAATCTGAGGAGACTTTAACACCAACAACACAATGGATAGAGACTATTAACCCCAGCTTTACTCAAATTCCACAAAGAGGGACACCCCACAGAATGGGACGGGGCTATCTATCAGTCCCGATACGGTTATGGGTTCACTTCCTCTGGTCCCTGTCAAAATCGTTCCCTAAGTCCAGGTTAAATAGGACATATGGGTTTTAATTGGATGTCTACACAAGTCAGATTTACATTTGTACATTTTTATTTTGTAAATGTCAAAATATGATTTGTCTCCAACTTTTATTATTTGTCGAAATGTCAAACTGACGGTGTCATGCCATTGTAAATGTTAGCTGCCCAGTTATATTAATACAAATGATGGCCTATTACAATCCCTTTTCAAAGTGGCCTCAACTGCACCATTTGGCCCATTTGCTTTCTTAGCAGCTACCTGAGTGACGAACTATTTTTGGTGTATTATAGTAAATGTATTCATACACATGTGTATATATATATATAAATATATTTCAAATATGCTTTGTAGGTGCATAAATATGTGAATTCTTCATCGTATAAGTAATGCAGGACAATGTTTACATTACACAACTCGATTTTTACTGTTTTATGGACGTATATTGTTAATTAAAACCCAGTAAACTGTTTTAAATTGTACTTCTTAATGGCTGTATCAGCCATTCTGTATTTCATCGCAACCATGGTTACCCTTTAAGAATGTATGTTGAATATAAAAGATCTTGGTTTAATATGATGATGCAACGACTCAAAGACATTAAAAGTTGTGAACATAAAATGCATGTCTTGCGTATTTCCTGTGTATGAGTGGTAATTATATTGGAGTGAAACGTACTGGCTATTTATTGAGGAGGTTTGAGTTTTGACTACTTCAGAGCAAGTCAGAGCAAGTATTGAATGAATACTTTATAATAATAGTTGCTGTGACATCACCTGTAATGAAATCTGGACTTGATTTGCCTTTACAGTCATGATTTTCTTACATTTTTGACATGCAAACATACTCCATTAGGTTGTTTAAACAAATCTCTTTGGAAGATTTTAAGTTAGAAGTCCTTTGAAGGCACAACATTATGGCCAGTAAGACTGAATTATGTGTCCACTTTTAGCTTTTACACTTTTAAGAGGTTGGCAGCACAGTGGTTCAAGATCCAGACGTTATCTAAAATGTATAAATATTCATTTTATTGATCCCAAGGGGAAAATTATAATTAGCTCATTTTGCTCAGTACTTAAATGGCAGTGTTAAAATGGCAGCAGTCACCTCTAGAGGCATGAATTTATGTTCTATGAAAATTAAGCTTGTATTTTAAGTGCCCACTTTATTAGGTGCATCAACCTAGTGTACAAACTCCTCCTTTTGCCTCCAGCAAAGCCTGAACTCTTGCAGCACATAGTCTCAGCTTTTTTTGATGAAAAAGTATCTACTATAGATCCTTTTTGTGCTCTTAACTGACAGGAATAGAACCTGCAGAATACTTATCCGACGCTAGGAGTACTTTCACTTCAATATTCAACACACTTTGTGTATGGATGAGAGATAACCCTCTGCACACTAATGTCGCAAGAAGTGGTTTTTTTTTTTCATTTTCGTAACCTTTCTGTCAGTTTGGATGGGCCTGGCCATTAATTAAACCTTCTCACCAACAGATTAATGTTTGCTGTTTCTATAAAAAGTCTCTGGACATTTTAGACACTGTAGTGCATGAAAATCCCAGTCCTGATGTTTAAAAAATTTAGATTCAGAACACAGGTAGACAGATATATCCGTTTTAACGATTAATCTGTGCCGATAGATGCTTTTTGGTAATCCTCCATGTTCCTTCTCCAGAGGGATTTACAGTCTTTTATCACTGACAATATTTATCCAAATGTTTTTTAACCTGGTGTCATAGAAAATATGCATCACTTCATTGCATTTTTTGAATAGATGAATCAAGTGTTCTTAATTAAAGTGAGGGCATGCAAATAAAATGTGACTGTATGGAAATGGAAGCGGAAGTGCAGCGTAGTTCTAGCGGGAAGACTAGTAGCTGTACATTAACACATCATTAGCTGGGTAATTCCTAGCCAATCGCATGTAAGCAATTGCTTTATAAGTCTGCTCACAATTGTCACATTGTTGTTTCAGTGTGCTAAACACAGGAAACCTCCACCACCCCACCACCACCAGTTGAGCCCTGTCCCGCACGGGGGTAGGCTCCTTGCCCCTGCCTCCTATCTCCGGCAGGACATGACGGTTCCGGGCACAACTCCCTCAGACCGCCGGATGGGACCTACGCCAAAGAGAGAGACATTACTTCCTGTTTTACATTTATCAAATAAATGGCATCTTAAACTTCACTCAAGCCTGCGTGTCTTCCCGATAGAAATGCATGACCAACTTCATATCTTGTGAAAAATAAAAAAACTCAACTAGAGGAATATATATAAAAAAGTTAATGCAATTAATCATGCCCCTTGACGCGTACGTAAATTCCACAATAAAAGAGTGGAATTTCCAACTATATGAGCACTTCAGGCTTGATGTACATCTGTTTTTACAAGCCGCATCAGTTGGTGGCAACGCGCCTCAAAACAGACCTAAAAAGCATCGCAGCCAAAGAATAAGAAACGCTCACTGATGAAGCACAGTAGAAAACGTCATGGTTACTGTCGTAACCTCTGTTCCCCGAGAGAGGGAATGAGACGTTGTGTCGAATGAAGTGACACAAGGGGTCATCCTGGGACGCCAAACGTACCTCTGAACTTGAGAAAAGGCCAATGTCAAGTTGGTAGACAGAATTTGCATGCCCCGTCCCGGACATACGGGTATAAAGGGAAGCAGGGCAGCGAGTGTCAGTCAGGATTTTGCACTGAGGAGTTGAAAATAAGGTACGGCCGTTTGCAGTGGTAGATCTAGTGCTGTGGCAGGAGGGACACAATGTCTCGTTCCCTCCCTCGGGGAACGGAGGTTACGACAGTAACGTTCCCCTTTTGTCACTCACTCGACGTTATGTCGAATGAAGTGACACAAGGGGTCCAATCTAAAAACGGCACGCACTGACCGTGTTACGTGAACTGTTGAAACAGGTGCAAGCAGGTTACTGCGTGCTAGAGGCAACTGTGTCGGCTGCACGTAGCCCTCCCCAAAACCCCCAAAGAGATGTCACATACAGACCTTAGGTTCCCAGCACCCCTGAGGGGGGGAATAGGTGCTACATGACTAGCATGGGAGCAAGCCCGGCAGCCGCAGACTTTTCTCTCACTATGTCTCTCGCATAGGATGTGAGCGTCTATCAGATGCGTCGGGGAAGGCGGTCTTTCCCGGTCCTATTCTTTCAGGGGGAAAAGATCCTGCGGAGGCCACATCCTGCCCAATCTAGGGAGAGGTAACATATGGCAAATACACCACGGGGGTTGTGAAGCTGTACGTGGGAATGACGTGGTGGTAGGCCCAGCCTAATGAGGGTGGACTCTACAAGCATGATGACCGGGGCAGCGGGGCTGCCCAAGGTAAACGCGGGTCCGCCGACGGGGGACCGTACCACGGGAAATACATCACGGGGAGTTTGCCTGAGAAGGGAACTAAGCCTGTGGAAGGACGCGTCCTTCAGGTCTACCTTCAGGTCAAACTAAATTTCAATGCGTATTATACAGTATTTATATGTACAATAGGCCTTACATATTATATTTATAAATATTTTAATTATAATTCATTACAGGAATAATTTTTATTTGGGGGCCTTTCTCAGCAAATAATGATGTATGTAATTAATTGGATAAAATAAATGTATCGACTGACATCCCTTATATATAAACTATACTGTACATATATGTATATACATGTCACCATATGAATACGTTTTACAAGGGCATTTCCCTTTAACAAAACAAAACATTCTGTTATATCTGTGGTGATGGTATGGTGAGCAGGCCTGTAGACTTCATTTTTTATTCCTCCATCCAAGACACAATCACGAGGGAAATTAACCTTCACTAGATGTGCTGCAAACTAAAGGAGGGGAAAAGAAAGTGATCATAAACATGCTCTGAACTTCTGAAAACACAAAATGAAGTTATTTTCACATCCTCATACTAACTATGAATAAATATCAATAGGACAATAAAAGGAATTTGCCGTGGTAGCACTTTTCATGATGTTGCTGAGGATCACAATGACACAGAATCTATACCTGGCCAGGGTGCTGGCGGTGGGGCACTGGAGCAGTTCTCCCTCCAGACCAAATGTGGAGGTGTATGGAATATTAATCCTGCCAGGGATGTTTCCTAGACTGAAGCCACACAGCTTGTTTTGTACTACAAGTCTGATTTTGACGTTACTTTTCACTGCAGTAGTCATTAGACAGATCTTCTGGCTTTAGCAATGAACAGAATGTGCAATATTTTCACAGGGTTAGATCCAGAAACCCATGGTGCATCTAAGCATGATTACAGGCACTAAATGTCAGAGCAGATTTCCACCCACAACTGGCAGAGGGTTTGATTGACAGAGCAGTACATTCTAAGCAACATCAGTCGAGTGTGCTTTCATATCTCCCTGTGATTGGTTAATGCTCAATGGCTTTCAGAGTGGTTCAACTGTGCAAGATTTAAATTGGAAAGACTATTACCAAGTTTAGCTCTATTGTGCGTATTACAGTATGGTGTATAAAAGTAATGTCCTAGGTTCTATGCAAGTTGAGCTCAACTATTGTTGCTCATTGCGCTTTTTTTTTAAGCGAAAAAAGCATAAAATACACAGTAAGAAAAAATGTTACATTTACGGTAAAATACTGGCAGCTGTGGTTGCCAGAAATGTAACGTAAAAACACAGGCTTTAAGGGATTTTATGCCTGTATATTTTGCAGTTCACTACCGTTTATATTAATAAATGAAATAAACTTGATATACTTACTAACCTTCTGGAATTATTAAAGTCTGCTTTTCACTTTAAAATGTACTGTTAATCACAGTATTAACTACAAAAGCTATCATGATGGCATAAGCTTCGTCAAGATTGGCCCTTTCAGGAGCACTAATTAATATCCATGTAGATACAGTGCACAGTGTCACTCTCCCAAACACAAAACACCATCAGGGTAACACTTGTGACACAAAAATAATGCAATAAATATTAACTAAACTATAGAAAATATCACACAGAACGCCCCCAATGTAAATAACTGATAGGCTAAAAATGAGAAGAAACATATCTATTCCTATAAAATGTAATGGGTTATGCAGGGAAAATTGGTAACGCCTGATTATTGTTCTCTTTTTTCTTTTCTTTTGAAAGCAATTGTAACAGCAGTTTACCATAAAAAGCACATGCACTCTCTTGTTAAGCATAATAAACATTTTACTGTAAAATTATACTTTTTACATCAAATTTTTTTTTTAATTTACAATATTTTACTGTAAAAGTACATGTATTGTCTTAAATAAGTTTTATTTTACTGTATATGTTGAGGTATGTAAGGGGGTTAAGATGGGCAAGGAGGAGGCGAGAACCGGCTTGTCAATATAAATAATATTTAATTAAACTAAAAACCAAAACACACAAACATAAACACACACATGACGGAGATGCCCGTAATTCTCTCTCTCTAAACCATCGTCACCGGCCGCCTTTATCCCTCGCGTGCTCCATCAGGCCGATTGGGGACCGGGCGTGCGACATTCTAGCCGGCCCCGCCCCCCTCCACTCCATACTCCTCCCAGCGTTAGCTCAGGCCGGGGTGCCACCGGCATGACCTACACCCCCCCCCCTTCCCCTGGGGAGGGGCGTGCTTTGCGCCCCGTCAGGTCATCCCCACCTTACTCAATCTGGGAAGAGACAGGAGGGGAAAACAACAACAACAAAAAATAGGCGAGCGAAAAGGCCAACACGGTGTGACAGAGAGAGAGAGAGAGAGAGAGGAGAGAGAGAAGCTCACTCACCGGTTCTCTGATGTACCGTCGCGTGGTCCTCGAACACTACGCCACACTCTCCGGCAGATGACAGCCGCTCCTCTCCGGGCGAACCGGTGTCAAATCTCCGACCCCCAGCGGACAGAACGCCCCTCCGCTTCTGGCAGCACCTGGGGACATTCCTCCGCCCCTGGCAGCGGCCCTACCGCTCCAGGCGATCGGGGAGTTACTTCCCTCCTCCCCTCGCAGACGGCGGTCTAACCTCAACCCCTCCGCGTTTCTGGGGGACGGCAGGGCTACTCCGTCACCCGGCAGATGGTAGCGGCGCTCCCCTGGGTGGACGGTAGTGTCGAGGACTCTGCGACGGGCATCCCTCCTCCTTCCCGGGTTTTGGCACCAATGTAAAGGGGTTAAGATGGGCAAGGAGGAGGCGAGAACCGGCTTGTCAATATAAATAATATTTTATTAAACTCAAAACAAAAACACACAAACATAAACACACACATGACGGACATGCCCGTAATTCTCTCTCTCTCGAACCGTCGTCACCGGCCGCCTTTATTCCTCGCGCGGCACATCAGGCCGATTGGGGACCGGGCGTGCGACATTCTAGCCCGGCCCCGCCCCCCTCCACTCCACAAGGTAACTATCCATTAACCAATTAACAATTATTGACTGTAATGTTTTTACATTCTTATACCATTAAAATGATATATTTGTTTCAAAAGTATAGCCACACGATTTAAACGTTCATGCAAATTGTGTAAACATGATTTAAGTATGATAAAATCACGTACTAAACTTTTCTGTGTAAAGTTATATATATTAAACTATATTAAGTTATATATTTCAACTTTATTGTCAAAAAACCCTGTAGTCCTGACATGTTCGTACCATGTCCACACACTGATTTAGGTGGCTGGGGAAGTGTTATTCATATTTATGAGTAAAGCATAGGGGTCAGTTACCCTGATTTCTGCTTAAAAAACAACACAAGGGATAAGTTTATTGCAACAATATGCAACAAATGCTGTCGTGTTGTTATAAGACAAGTAAGGAGCATGCAAGTTTTTGGAAGCTCTAGAGCAGTGTGTTTGTAATTCTGTCCGGTAAAGTTCATGGGATTTACAGAATAAAGTCTAGACAGATCCACAAGCTATGTGGAAACTTTCCAACTTTATCCAAAAATCACTGGAGAGAAAAAACAAGACAGAGAGAACAATGTGTGCAGGACAAGATGAAGAAATAAGTGAAAAAAATAAGTCACAGTCTTGGGACATTCAATGAATATGACCAAGAGAAGTGCAAGTACAGTAAGAGTCATATCTCAAAGACAAGCGCTGAATAAAACACAGCAGGCGAGCCGAGTCCTAAATCATGTGGGGATGGGAAGAGAGAGAGAGATTAAAAAAAAAAAGATAGAATGTACAGTATAACATAATTGAATAATAACTCTTCTTAATTGCCTTCAATTACAATCATTTATATTTCGTGCTACATATTTTCACAAAGATGACTATGTGTGGTACTTTTATTAACCTTTATCTATTTTTCAAGAGGACAAGGAAATGGTCCACTAAATCATCAGTTCATGCAGATTTAAAAGGTATTGTGCTTAATATGCCTAATGTTGTATAGGTCCCCCTCGAGCCGCCAAAACAGGGCAAACCCGCATCTCAGAATGCACAATTGTACAGAGTGGTTATCTGAGTTACCGTAGACTTTGTCAGTTTGAACCAGTCTGGTCATTCTCTGTTGACCTCTCTCATCAACAAGGAGTTTCCGTCCGCAGAACTGCCGCACACTGGATGTTTTCATGAGTAAAGTTTCAGAGATGCTCAAACCAGCCCATCTGGCAAGATATCTGGCCGATATATCAGATAACAGATTTCTGGAACTATCGGTTATTGGGAAAATCCACACATTGTCATGTCGTATCATCATATGTTTTGCTCTTGTTCTTTCCTTCTACTCTTATGCCATCTATTGGCTCTCTTTTGTTACTTCTCTCCTTTACCCTCGCTCCCCAGCTGTCTCTCGTCTCCCCTTAATTCTTCGTCAATTTCCTTCCCACCTGATTCCGTTTTCCCCGCTGATTAGCGCTCTACTTCTTTCCCTGCTTTCTCTGCCTTCATTGTCTGAGTCTCACTTGAGAACGCTACACGCTGTTACTATCCACAGTCAGAATTGTCGCTGTCCAGTCCTGTCCCGTATTTGTTTCCGCTCCTCCGCACCCCTCTCTCCGTTAACAACCTGGATTTGTGTTCTATTCAGTTCGCCCCTCGCTGCTAGAGGTCTGGTTGTTTATGTTTACCTTTCGCCTCTCAAGGAGAAGACTTTGTGTTCTGTTGTGATCTAATTACGAACTTTCATTAAAGACTGCTTTTTGTTATATCGCTTTTGGGTCCTCACTTACCGCACATCACACATAGTTTTTCCCCGTTGCATGCAGTGCTGGAGCGGCTGTCGTTATACAGTATGGGAGACCAGTTGGTTAAAAATGAACTAAAAATACAGCTCCAAAAATTGAAGTTATTTCAGATAAAAGGCCCAGCATCATTTGTCTGCAGATGCCACTTGGTTTGATATTTTGTTATGTAATGCATCAACATTTATGCATTATTTAAATTGTATATTTATAAGTAATATTTTTATGTAATATTTAAATTATTTGTAAATTAGTTTGTTTTAAATGTCCAAATAGTTATTGGGGACCCTTTGTGTCCATACTCAACTCAAGTCCTGCAGTTTTGCTATTGTTACACTGTGGTTGCTCATTTTTTTCCCCTCTAAGCACAGCATACATTTATTATGAATGCACCAATTATGTAATCCCACTTGGGTGCTATACTAAATCTACTTACAGCTGCACAATGCAAACATTGACAAGCCTCAAATAACAGATTAACCACATCGTAATCATGCCTCTCCCACACATTCCACTGGGCTGTCACTAATAGCAACAGAAATAAATATTACTTAGGCCTTGATCATCTATGTCTGTCAGCCACCTCTCATAAAAGAGGAAATCTGAATGTTACCTAACAATACATGCCTTCAAAACAACAAAACCTACTGTTATAACTCTGCAAGTATATTTACGACTAGATTTTTACATTACTCAAAGAAAATGTTAGTGGTGCTTGTCCTTGCCAAGTTGCTGACCATTTATCCTCAATTGTATATATCTGTGATATTCTGGTGCCTATACATATGGTTTGGTCTCCACATAGAGCCTATCTACACTGCGGCAAGTCAAATAAGCCCACTTCCATGTCTCTGAGATATTATGATGCCGAGATATGTCTTGGGCCCCAATGTTCACTGGTCCACCCAGTCTTAGCAAGCACCACTAATACTGTGTTAATTCATGCAGGTCACATGACTGAGATCCAGCAACAGAACCTATTTAGTGCATTAGATTCAATGAATGGATCCATTCAAACTTGGATGTATGATAAGTCTTAATTGGACCTCAACAAAGTTTCAAGGAAAGCATCTGGTTGAGGACATGCACTGTTGTAAATAAATGGATGTTCATCTGGCCATTTTGGTGGTTTCTCTAGAGCTAAGTCTTGTAATAGGATAAAACGTGTTTACACGTTATGGGCCACTAACCAAATTTTGATCTGCTGCATTCTAGGACAAATTATTGACTGGCTAAAACTAAAGCAACCCTCTAGCACCTGATTAGAGTGCAGTAAAGGGCCACAAATACATTCAGTTAGAAGCTATGGGAAAAAGTGTTATTGGGCAAAAAGTGATATTGAATTGACATATACACTGATGAGAAAAAACATTATGACCACCTTCCAAATATGCTGTTGGTCCTCCGCGTGTCACCAAAAGAGCACCAACCTGCCAAGGCATGGACTTTACAAGACCCCTGAAGGTGTCATGTTGTATCTGGCACCAAGACATTAGCAGCAGATACTTGTTGATCAGATTGAGATTTGGGAAATTTGGAAGTCAGGGCAACACCTTGAACTCTTCATCATGTTCCTCAAACCATTCCTAAACAATATGTGCAATGTGGTATGGTGCATTATCCTGCTAAAAGAGGCCACCACCATCAGGGAATACCATTGCCATGAAGGGGTGTACCTGGTCTGAAACAATGTTTAGGTAGGTGGCACATGTCAAATTGATGTCCACATGTAAGGCCGGACCCAGGGTTTCCCAGCAGAACATTGCTCAGAGCATCACACTCCCTCCACCGGCTTGTCTTCCCTCAGTGCATTCTGGTTCCCCAGACCACTTCCCCAGATAAATGGTGCACACGTACACAGCCATCCACATGATGACTCATCGGACCAGGTAACATTCTTCCACTGCTCCAAGGTCCAGTTCCAACAATCGTGTGCCCATTGTAGGCACTTTTGATGATGGACAGGAGTCATCATGGGCACTCTGACAAGGTCTGCAGCTAAGCAGCCCCATACACAGCAGAGTGTGATTTACTGTAACCTCCCATAATCATCTTTACAATTTTATTTGACTTGTGCCATAGTAGACCTTCTAACAGGTCGGACAAGACAGGATAGCCTACGTTGTCCTCGCGTATCGATGAGCCTTGGGCACCCAACACCCTGTCGCTGGTTTGTGGATTGTCCCTCCTTGGACCATTGTCTGAAGGTACTCACCACTGCTGACTGGGTGCACACCACAAGCCTTGCCGTTTCAGAGATTCTCTGACCCAGTTGTCTGGCCATAACAATTTGGCCCTTGTCAAACATTTCTCCTGCATTCAACAAGTTGACTACGAGAACTGATTGTTTGCTTACCATCTATTCTACCCAAACCTTGACATGTGGCCTTGTTAGGAGATGCTCAACATTTACGCTTCACCTGTGAGTGGTCATAATGTTTGGCTCATCAGTGTAAGCTTTTATATGTGCAGTTCCTTCAGTACATACTTATGGACTCATCCCTCATTTATTTAAAAAAGCAAAAACAGCAGTTACAGTAAGGCACTTACAATGTGAGTGAATACGAGCCAGTCCAGTCCAATTTTTATACAAGGCGTGAGTCAAAATAATTTTTTTGTTGTAATCAACATTTTCCACAAACACTATCCAAGCGAGCTTAACTTGTTTTGAACCTCAAATATTCCTTTAATATGGATAGTTTGAATAAAACAACTGAAAACACGTGCACACTGGAATACCATTTAGAAAATGATCACCATTACCACATACTTTGGAAATGGTTATGTTAGAATAGTGAGATGAAAACGGATTAGTGTGAATGTGGCCAGAGAACATTAGAGTATGGTGTGTTTTCAGGATGAAGACTTAAAGGATATTCCTCAAGGCTTCTGATGTCCACTGCCAGGATCTGGGGTCTCCCGGTCCTGGCCCTCTTGTTAGAGGTTTTAAAGTAAGCCGGACCACTCAGCTCACACAGGTCAATGAGATCCTCGACAGAGATAAGCGGAGAGACTTCTGCTTTCAGCTCTCTCATATTCAGTGGCTCTGAGAGTGTGCTGTGTGAATTGAGAGTAAGAGAGGCAAGTAAATATTAGGCTGCATACAGGAATAACTGGAAAGTCAAAAGTATATTGAAAGAAAAGATATGCATAAACAATTCTTAAAATTACATATAACCTAGACACATGTCCAAATAAAGTGTTTTTCTTGTTTTTTTTTGTGTGACCAAAACTTTAGTGTCTGCTGTCTTTTTCACATTGTGAAAGCAAAAATTAAGCTAAAGAAGCCTAAGAGATTAATCAGTAATCTTTCCCCATTAAAAATGTTTTACTCCTAAATAAATTAATTTGAATTTTTAAATATGTATAAAATTATGACAACTTACATGAAAATAGGAGTCTAGTCATATCAGTAACCTTATAAAAGCTATTTTATTCTACATGTGGCAGGGGCGCCCTCATGGGGGCTGCCATTACCAGCTGAATACAACTCGCTTAATCTCAGTAACCATCTTGTTACTGGACGCTTTCACTCTTGATAAAATTAATCAAGGCTGATTGTGAATAGTGAAATTCTACAATGGCATCTGTAACTGAAAACTATTGATTTTGAATGATGCTGCATCCACACCACTAGGTGTCACTGTAAGAAGACACCAAGAAAAAGTTACTGAGTGGACTTTAAGAAATTCTTGTGTTATCAATGTCAGGCTAAAAATACTAAGCATTACAATATTTACAGAAAAATAAAAACAACTTGGCTGAAAATGTATAATGTGGTCCATGAAGTGACAGACAATGAATATTCTGAAGCAAAACTTCTGGATGGCACATTAATTACATACATACATTGTATTAATAACATACATACAATACATACATATAACCATAAAAACATGCATGCACAAATTCTTTAACAGACAGTTACAGGTAGTTCCTGTTCTTCAATTTCTCAACCCTTCTCAGCTAAAACAATTAGGAATGTTCAATCTCTGCATTCTACACTCTGACTACCGGTATCCCACAAGGTTCTGTACTAGGTCCTTCACAATTCTTCATTTATACCAGACGACTTGGTTCTCTCATCCAATAGCATATCTTCACTTTTTACTGCCATGTTGACAAAACTCAGGGCAACTTTTGATTTCACAGAGAAAATCTCAGTATACCTCTCTGATATCTCGACCTGAATGTATAATCATCACCTCAAGCTTAACCTGAACTGAACTAAGCATCTCTTACCACTCAGTCTCTTTCATCTCGGTTGAAGATCTTGAAGTTTTTGCCACAAGGTAAATTAAAGTTCTAGAAGTTGTCCAAGATGACCAGCTCATTTTCAGAGAACACATCACAGAAAATGCCTTGTCTTGAGGCATTACAAAGGGCAATGAAAGACAAATCAAGCCTTTCTTTGACTCCATGCCTTTCCAACTCCTTGATCAACCTCTAGCTCTCTTTATAGACACCACCTTGGACAGAATGCCCACAGACAGCCCAAAATTTTTATCTGCTTGTCAGGAAAAAAAGTTGTGTTTAAAAAGAACAGGGTTGATATTATTAGCACTTTTGAAGAAGAACTAGTCACTGCATTTGCCAAAGTTTGCCACAAGCACAATTGTACATTATGCTTTGTTTTCGAAGTTATTTGGATGAAATAATGTGTACTTCTAACTTTGTTAATAGAGACTGAAATTATGATTAAAACATCTGCACACATGTCCAATACGTTTTTCTGGGCTTTCTACATACTGTAGCTGATCACAGCCCGATATTGCTGTGGAAATGTTTTAATCAGTTGTCCATGCCTATATTTGTAGTATGTCTATTTTTGTAGTATGAGGAGTTTCAGATAAATTCGCCCCAAAACGGCATGTTAAAATAAAACTGGCTAAAACAAATACTGTGGTTGGTTGCTTTACATGTCAGTCTGACTTTCTCTTCCTGTCTTAGCGAATGGTGCTAGGCCAGAATGCGCTACAAAGTGGACCAGACTTTATGCCACAAGTCAAAAGTCTGGCTCTGTTTTTTATGACTACAATTCACAGCTCGCCTGCCTACCTGCACCTGCCACATAACCACACAAGGGTATACAATGCTGCTTAATTAATAGTTAACCTCCAGAAAGTCTCAAAAGTTGCCCAAGGAGCCCAAACTTCCCAAAATAAAATTCAAGACTCTTTTCTGACCTATCATTGCAGCCAATGCCCTGGGCATCTGCAACCTATAATCATTAGCAAACCCTGCATTCCAGTCCGGCTGATGCAATTAGCTTATTCCAGTCTACAAATGTAGACCACCTGGCTGGAAATGTCTTCCTCCTTGTCACGTCGCGATCATTAGCAGAGAAGCAGATGGAGCAATTACACTTAAAAGAAGACACTCCCTTTCGATTTGCCCTCTTCAAGATTAAAACTTGTCCTTAATAATAGCTTTCATCCCCGACTGTTCATTCTGATATAACAACATGTATTGCACTCGACCAAATAGGCCTGTTATAGTTCTAATTAGCACTTTAGGTATGGGGGTGTCATCATTAACATCATTACATGTTTGATCAGGAAGTGACCATATCAAAAAGAACAATAGTTGAGGATAAGAATCAGTGTTGTTGATTTGGGGCCGGTTGCACCAGCCATGCGTAAGTTACAACTTATAATAGTTATTGCTAGTTAGTGAATGGGAACTATAAGTTAAAATGTACAGACTACTAATGAGCATTGCACCATTAAACTGAAGTGAAATGAAATTCTATGTACAACTAAATATTTACAGAAGCCTCCATACAGAAGTAAAAGTGGAATAAAAAAAGCAAACTCACTGAATGACAACAATGAGTTCAAGTTTTACGTGACAGATTCAAAACAGATCCTTTCATCATATATGATGATGTTCAAATGTATTTTATTATTTTCAACACATTCATATGTACTATTTATTGTTTTACTTATTTAAGCATTGTAGTTAGGGCTGGGCAATATGGCAACAATATCATCACAATATAATTTTTCATATCATTCGATATCGATATTTATCATGATATAAATTTACATGTGCACAATGCACTTTTTTTTATTTCCAAATTGGCATGAAGAAGAAAACAGCCAAAGCAGTAGTGTCTGAGGGATCTTCTACCAAATTATATAGAGTTAAATAGAGTTTATCAATCGAGAGCAGTTGGATATTGATGTTAAACGATCATCTGTTCGTTTTGAAGCAGTCCAGTATTTGTTTGAATATTTTTACATTCAAATTATATATTTTTATATATCTTTACATTCAGATACCAAAGTATGGAGGCATAGTAGCCCTTGTGACTGAGGAATGATACTGTATGGGGGATCAGGTGTATCACCTGAGAGAAAATTTAGAAAACGTAAAAGTCTGAATGGACCATTTTTATATTTTCATTAAAGTGAGAGAGACTAGTCTACCAACTAGTAATTTTATTGTCTTTCATTTTCATCCATGCCAGAGATAATGACAGCTGTTACATTTTCACAAAATTAGAACAGAAATCTATTTGTTTATTATTAAAGGCTCGTTTCGTGATTAATAAAGCAAAATTTAGAAGTAAAAAAACATTAGGTATAAAGGTGCTCTGGAACCAAGTTAATGGCGCCTCACTTCTACTCACAAGCGGGGAAAAGAGGCAATGTGTGCGGAGCGGGACAGGGCATAAATTAAGCGTATTTGGTGCTAGAGAAAAATATTCAAGAATATAGTGCAGAAAGATCAGAGCTGTTACTAACTATTTAGATAAATATCGAGATCATTTTATCGCCCAGCCCCAATCGTACAGTAGTTCTAATGGAAATTTAATTGATTGAATTGAGTATGAAAAATAAACAAAAATAGATGAAATCAGAAAGGGAGCAAATACATTTTCACAGCACTGTATGTAGTTTACAACAGTCCCTAACATTCTGTCTAGCACTCTCCACAGAAAAAAATAAACTTGGAAAAAACAAGAGGATGAGTAGATGACATATCTGAACAGGAGATGTTTGTGTTGTGCTCAATGTGCTGCCTGCTGAAGGGTGGTTTTGTTCACTGTATAAACTGCACGTTGCCATACATCTGGTTTCAATTACTGCCCTCTGGATTAAACAGGTGGTACTACAAGCTCGCATTGATCAGGAATCTTCTTTATTTCGGTCCGGGTGCATTGCGATTGATTGCGTTATTTTTTTTTTTATTAAATCGACAGCTCTATTTCAAACACAAGCTTGTTTACAGAATGCTACTTGTCATATTAAACTATCCCTTTATCACTTTTCTACCGTCGCATATATGTATCATCATACCACCAAACTCTAATTACAAACCACATTATCACTGAATTCCACACTTCTTTGTTCAGGATTCTGGAGGAAAAAAAGGGTAACAGCAGAGGAAAGGGCAGCAGGGGTGTAGGGATATCTCGCAAATGTCAATGTTCAGCAGCCCATGAAATCAGTCCAATCAGTCACGGAGTACCAGCCTCCCACAGAGTGCAGCCAATTACCTGCGAGGTCACCTTAACGATGGAGGTAAGTTTAATGCTGATGTCCAGTGGATTCTAGTATTAAAGTGCATTAGATCCACTGGGCTTGTGACATTCTCATTGTTGCCTAAAGGAGGCCCTTTTGCCTTGGTTTCTGACACTCTAAATGCAGGCAAGAGTATTGACCTTTCATTATCAGCAGTGGCATTTCGATAGGCCTTAACTTGCCTGCTTGGATGCTCTGTGCTTTTGTAGAGATCCAAGGGAATGAGGGGCCACAGAGATGGTCCAGACACACAGAAAAATGGTAATTGTTCAAATTTCAGTCTCAAGACTGAATAGAGCTTAGCGGTACACAAAAGAGCCAGTTCCTCTAGGATATTTGCGGTAGCTGGCAATTTGATATAACTTCCAAAATTGGTCTGTGTAAACCATGAATCTAAATGTATAATAAAGGAAAAACAAATGCTCAGAAAGCTTGACACAGTCGAGACATATCCATCTGCACAGCCGCAATTTCATCATCTCAACATAGGGTTGCAAACTGTCCCATGTTAACCAGGTTGTCCCGTACTTTAACCAAAATCACAATGTCCCATATGGGACGCCTATGGTCATGTATTTTAGAGCTGAGACAAATGAGTGTGGATGCTATTGTGTCCACTATCAAATAAATCACATTTAGCGTTTAATCTTCATGCACTCTTTAGGAGCTAAGTTTATTTGGAGTGTTCAAATAACGCACTGTTGCACCGGAAATTAATACAATAATGCGTCTACGAAGTGAAGTACATATTTGCTTGAAATTCCATTATATTGATTTTAAAATGTGATTACAATATTAAGAGCTCAGAAAATCGCAGTTCAGTTATAGCAACTCTCAGAAAGATTTAGCATGTTCATTTAAGTATAACATATTGATAGGATATTGGTATTGGTGGAGTAGATCTGCTACACTGCTGCTGCTGCAGCACAAGAAAGGAGACTTACTCCTACTAGAACATATAGTACATAACACAGAAGTACTGAGTTACGCATGTGGACATGCTGCTGCTCCACAATTAGAAAAACACAAGACACACTGCATCAAGCCTGTAGGACATGCTGCTGCACAATTGGACATACAATATAATCACCATGAAGCAGATCTAGACCTGTGGAGCTGGGGAGGAGGAGGGTTTCAGAGAAAACCTTCACAGCCCAGTAAACTTGCAAACTAGCTTACTTGCAAACCTCTTATTTTGTTTGAGTGTATTTATCATTTTAGGCTTGCTAACTGCGTATTCAATTATTATTAGGGTTGGACCATATCAAGGCAAAACTCGATATAAAAAATTTGAAACATTGTTTTCTGTCTATGTGATCATTAATGAAACAACCCATCAAACATCATAATCTCTCTATCACTTGATTTTAACCCTACTGCACTTTTTTTCCACACTGTTTACAGGGTTCACACAAGGTTCTTAATGTCACGGTATTTAATCCTATGTCTCTTCCTTGTCTCGTGCCTTGTTCTTAGTGTGTGTTGTGTGGGTGCGTGAATGTGTGGGCGTGTTGTTTGTACCATGATTAGCGCTCTGCCGCAATCACTCCTCTCACCAGCTGTTACTCATTCCCATTCCCTTTAAATTCTCACCACTCTCTCATCTCCTTGTCAGATCGTTGTTTGTGATGTCCGGTGTTGTTCGCTCTTCAGAGTTCCAGTCCAGTTCTCTCGTTGTCCCTGTTTCGGTGTCCTGTTTGCTGTTACCCGGATTCGCCGTGTCTGTTCAACACTTCTCTTCACTCTTCTCACCACGATCATCTGACCATTGGAGACTCTGCGCCACTAGACCATCACCCCGGACTTTTCCCCTATCTTCTCAATTTGACTGTCAATAAACTAATTGTCAACTTGCAACTTGCTTCCTAGCTTCATTACGTCACAGAACGATCTGACCACAAGATGGAAGCAGCGAGTAACAATTCAGACAGCCTAGAAGAATTCGTGATGAACAGCAGACTTCGTATGGAGAACCAGGAGAAGAATCTCAATGACACGGCTCGCGCTGTCCAGGCTCTAGTGGCGCAGGTGTCCGGACTCACCCAGCAAATTCAACTTCTGCGAGCTCCCACTGCGCCACCCGCACCGCTGATTCCTCAACCACCACCAGCGCCCCCTCCCAGTCGGAGCCCCGCCTACCGGTTCCAGAGCTATATTCAGGTGAACCTAATTTTTGCCGAGCTTTTCTAACACGATGCTCAATGCATTTTTCTTTACAACCCAGAACATTCTGTGATGAAAGAACCAAGGTCAGCTTTTGTCCTGACGCTACTTTCTGGGAGAGCGGCCCTTTGGGGAACGGCGGTGTGGGAGAATCAAGATGAATGCTGCACCTCTTTTCAAGCACTCTCCGCGGAGATGAAGCGAGTTTTCGACCGTGCTGTCTCCGGTAGAGAGGCAGCCAGAGTGCTGGCCGACTTGCGTCAGGGGAGAGATCTGTATCAGACTTTTCTATCGAGTTCGGACGCTAGCGGCGGAGAGCCAATGGAACGAGGAGGCGCAGTGGGACATGTTCCTGCATGGGCTGGCTGATCGCGTCCAAAAGGAGATATACGCCATGGATCTCCCCACCAAGCTAAACGATTTGATCGCCTTGGCGCTTAGAGTGGACGCAAGGTTATCCAGAATGGAACAGCGAGTACAAACCAACCGCCCCTTGAGAGGATTAGGCGGTCAATGTTCTGGAGGCGGGGACGCGTTCAGCCCCGTCTGTGATCCCGAGCCCATGCAGGTGGGTCGAGCCCGGCTTTCCGGGAGGAGAAGGAAAGGCGGAGATCCCAGGGACTGTGTTTGTACTGTGGTGGTGCTGGACATTTTGCCTACAACTGTCCTTTAAAAGGATCCGCCCGATAGCAAGTATGAGGCTACTATCGGGTGGGATCTCCGCCGAGAAGACCTCATCCACATCTACCCTCCTTCCGGTAAGTCTTCAATGGTCTAATCACCGTCCACGACTGTCGAGCACTTCTGGATTCTGGGGCCGAAGGAAATTTCATGGACTACACTTTTGCACTCAACCACCAAGTCCCCCTCAAGTCTCTCACTCACCGGATCGCTGTTCACGCCCTCAATGGCCAGAAACTTCCCACCATTTCCCTAGCCACTGAAGACATCACTCTCGTCACGTCAGGCAATCACACCGAGACCATCTCCTTCTACATACTGGACACTCCTCTTGCCCCCATCGTCCTTGGTCATCCCTGGCTCACCCATCACAACCCTAAAGTGGACTGGCAGTCTAAGTCTGTGTCAGCGTGGAGCACTCAATGTCATAAGTCTTGTCTTGTTTCTGCCTGTTCGTCTGTTTTTGTCCCTGTTTTTCAGGAAGAGGCGGTGGATTTATCTAGCGTGCCCGCGGAGTACCTGGACCTGAAGGAGGTGTTCAGTAAGTCTCGGGCGGCTTCTCTCCCTCCACATCGTCCCTATGACTGTGCCATAGAGTTATTGCCAGGTACATCTCCGCCTAAGGGCAAGTTATATTCACTCTCGATTCCAGAGAGGGAGGCTATGGAGAAATATATTTCTGATTCTCTAGCTAATGGATTCATCCGCCCTTCCTCTTCTCCAGCGGGGCGGGATTCTTTTTGTGGGGAAGAAGGATGGATCTCTGCGACCTTGCATTGATTACCGGGGCTGAACAACATCACGGTAAAGAATACTTATCCTCTACCGTTGATGTCTTCAGCTTTTGAGAGGTTGCAGGGAGCATCCATCTTCACGAAATTGGATTTACGTAATGCTTATCATTTGGTCCGCATCAGGGAGGGGGATGAATGGAAAACCGCTTTTAACACCCCCAGGGGTCACTTTGAATACTTGGTCATGCCGTTCGGCTTGTCCAACTCCCCAGCGGTCTTCCAGGCACTCGTCAATGACGTGCTGCGAGACATGGTTGATCAGTTCATATATGTTTACCTGGATGACATATTGATTTTTCTTCTTCTCTCCAGGAACATGTGCAGCACGTCCGGCTAGTGCTTCAGAGATTGCTAGAGAATGGGCTTTTTGTCAAGGCGAGAAATGCGCTTTTCATGCACAGTCTGTTCCTTTCTTAGGGTACATCGTGTCGGTTGAGGGAATGCGCATGGATCCTGAGAAGATCAAGGCTGTGGTAGATTGGCCAAGTCCAGAGTCTCGTAAGGCCCTACTGAGATTCCTGGGGTTCGCCAATTTCTACCGGCGTTTCATTCGCAATTTCAGTCAACTAGCCACACCTCTGACCGCCCTGACCTCCCCAGAACAACGTTCAGGTGGTCAGACGCAGCTGAGGCTGCGTTTGCCAAACTGAAAGGTTGCTTTGTTTCAGCCCCCATCCTGATAACCCCTGATCCATCACGTCAGTTCGTGGTGGAGGTCGATGCATCAGAGGTGGGGGTAGGCGCAGTGCTATCCCAGCGTTCTCCTTCAGGCGACAAGATACACCCTTGCGCGTTTTTTCTCATCGCTTGTCCTCGGCCGAACGTAATTATGACATTGGTAACAGAGAGTTGTTGGCAGTCAAGTTAGCTTTGGAGGAATGGCGCCACTGGTTGGAGGGTTCGGGGTACCTTTTATCGTCTGGACCGATCACAAGAATTTGGAATATATTCGCACAGCTAAAAGATTAAACTCCAGGCAGGCTCGGTGGGCTCTTTTTTTCGGTCGTTTTGATTTTACTCTCTCGTACCGCCCGGGTTCCAAGAACATCAAACCCGATTCTTTATCACGTATTTTTGATCACTCCGAACGCCCGTCTACTCCCGAGTGCATTTTACCAGAGACTCTATTCATCTCTACACTCACATGGGAGATCGAATCGAAGGTCAAGACGGCCTTAGAAGGGGTAACGCCCCGGCTCGGTGCCCACCGAACCGTTTGTTTGTGCCGGAGGGTTACGGTCCAGCGTTATTCAGTGGGGACATTGTTCTAATGTGGCTTGTCATCCAGGAGTTAATCGAACTAAGTTTTTAGTCAAGCAACGATTCTGGTGGCCTTTGATGGTTCGTGACGTTCACAGTTTTGTTTTGGCTTGCTCAGTCTGCGCCACTGGTAAGAGTTCCAATCGACCCCCAGGCGGGTTACTTCAACCGCTGCGGTGCCATCGAGACCCTGGTCCCATATCGCTCTAGATTTTATCACCGCCCTCCCACCCTCACAGGGACACACGGTAGTTTTAACCGTGGTGGACCGGTTCTCGGCTGGCCCACTTCATTCCCTTGCCCAAATTACCCTCTGCCAAGGAGACAGCGGTGATTGTCATTGACCACGTCTTTCGGCTACATGGCCTCCCGACAGATGTGGTCTCTGACAGAGGACCCCAATTTGTGTCCAAATTTTGGCGAGAATTTTGTAAATTACTGGGAGCGACTGTTAGTCTGTCCTCAGGGTTTCATCCCCAGAGCAATGGTCAATCTGAGCGAGCCAACCAGGATCTGGAGAGAACGTTACGATGTTTGGTATCCAAGAATCCTTCCTCATGGAGTCAGCAACTGTCTTTTGTTGAGTACGCCCACAACACGTTACCAGTATCATCCACGGGCCTATCTCCGTTTGAGTGTAGTGTAGGTTACCAGCCACCTATTTTTCCTAGTCTGGAATCCGAGTCGCGGTCCCTCCGCTCACGCCTTCGTCCAGAGGTGTCACCGCACTTGGACTAGGGCCCGGAGACTCTACTCCAAGTGGGGTCACGCACCAAGGCCAAAGCTGATCGCCACCGGTCTAGGCCTCCCGTATACGTCGTTGGTCAAAAAGTGTGGCTTTCTACTAAGAACATTCCTCTACGTTCCGTATCTAATAAACTTGCACCTAAATTTATTGGCCCGTTCAGCTGTCACCAAGATCGTTAGTCCGGTGGCAGTCCGCCTCAACCTTCCTCCAGCGTACAGGAGAATTCACCCGTATTTCATGTATCCAAAATAAAACCCGTCTTTTATTCCGCATTAACCCGCCGGTTCGGTTCCCCCGCCGCGACTTCGTAGGCGGGAACCTACTTATTCGGTCAACCGTATTCTGGACTCAAGGCGGAGGGGACGCGGATTTCAGTACCTGGTGGACTGGGAAGGTTACGGTCCGGAGGAGAGAGGTTGGGTACCGGCCAGAGACATTCTGGATCACTCCCTTATCGATGACTACAATCGGCAGGTAAGGGAGCCTGGGAACGCCAGGAGGCGTTCCTAGGGGAGGAGTACTGTCACGGTATTTAATCCTATGTCTCTTCCTTGTCTCGTGCCTTGTTCTTAGTGTGTGTTGTGTGGGTGCGTGAATGTGTGGGCGTGTTGTTTGTACCATGATTAGCGCTCTGCCGCAATCACTCCTCTCACCAGCTGTTACTCATTCCCATTCCCTTTAAATTCTCACCACTCTCTCATCTCCTTGTCAGATCGTTGTTTGTGATGTCCGGTGTTGTTCAGCTCTTCAGAGTTCCAGTCCAGTTCTCTCGTTGTCCCTGTTTAGGTGTCCTGTTTGCTGTTACCGGATTCAGCGTGTCTGTTCAACACTTCTCTTCACTCTTCTCACCACGATCATCTGACCATTGGAGACTCTGCGCCACTAGACCATCACCCCGGACTTTTCCCCTATCTTCTCAATTTGACTGTCAATAAACTAATTGTCAACTTGCAACTTGCTTCCTAGCTTCATTACGTCACACTTAAGTGCTTAAAGTGCTTGAATTTAGCTTTTAGAAATGTAAGAACTGGTATATCGCATTGTTTTGTTGAAAAGTGCTTGAGATTAAAATGGACCATTCTTACGTGTAATATTTATCCAACAAAGATGAGATCCCACACTCCAATTACATTGAATAATGTGTCTTATAATATCCTTTATGTTCTTTACCATCGGATAAAAAAGTAAAAATAAATATTAATTTGGATAATAAATAGCACGGATGCACTAAAAAACTGAGACTTCCCTCTTGTTAATAAATCGCACAGACACCTTTGCAAGTCTGTGAGATGTGTATTAAACTCTTAAAGTGACAGTACCATTATATTGCTTGCTATTCAAATGAATGTAAATCTAATGTTATTACTTGTACTGTAAATTGTAAATGTTAATCAAACACTGATAGCTCATTTCAAGAAATAATGTGAATTGATATAAAGTAGAATTTGAATATTTAAAACCATTTTTAAATGTGATTATAATAATCAAGACAAACAAATGATTTAATAAATAAAAATGTAAATGTAAAAGTTCAGTCTCAAATCTGAAAGGAGCTCAGCGGGACACAAAAGAGCTGGCTCTGTTCTCAAAAATGGAAAAATTAATCAAATACATCCATACATGCCCATGGGTATTTGTGCTCTGAACACGATTAGGGGTGGAACAAGCTTGTGTTTGAATGGCTTAACATCTTCACGACAGATGATGTCAAAAGATGTACAGGATGTTGCATTAGAAATGACAAAGGAATGGAAATCTGTCATAAATTCAATCTCATGACAATGCCCTGTGGTGTTCAAAGTGAGACAGACCATCCAACATCTGTCTAAAAGGGAATACATTTGCATTGAAACAGGTGATCCATTTAAAATGCTGCCAGACTTCAGAGAGCCTTACAGAAAATATATTCTGATATCAAAATAAAAATGCAGATTCAAGACATTAGGAACGAGGCAAGATTATAGTTGGAATGGGGCTCCTTCATTTATAATGTTTTTTTGTATTGGTGCTATATTGACAAGTGTTGGGTTGGTATTCAGAAAGATTGCAATACATCTAATTTTACGTATCAAGGAGATTTATGTGTACAGGAGCATTATTATCAGCAAAAAATGATCATAAAACCTACAGAATACTTATTGCCTATTGGAAATTTCTCCACTGCCACTGTTAGGAATGACACAATGGCCTGCTCACTGCCTCCCTTCTAGCCAATCAGAGCTCCCTGTGACAATGGCCATAGTTCACAGAAAAGTCACTGGCACTTCGTCATTCCAACAGTCAATCATTAACAGGGTAACACAACGGCCAGCATGTCCTTGAAGGAATGTTTTTAAGAGGATTACCTTAAGTTCTTTGAGGGTCTGGTTCTTTTTGTTGTGCTTTAGAGCTCCATGTTATTGCATTATGGAGAAAACTAGCTTATACATTTAACAAGCCGCAAATACCCTTTTAAAAGCAGCCAGTAAAGCTATACTAATAGAGGGAGATTCTCCTCAAAATGGGCTGACATTATGGTGTTAAATGGTTGAGAGTTTAAGGGTAATGAACAAGTGTTAAACTGCTTGAAGAGAATCGTTTAGTGGAAAGATTAAGGCACAAAATTAAATTTGCAGAATAATATTTGAACACGGTACCGAACAGCATCAGACTACTCCTGCAAATTTAGACACTGAGTTGTCTGTACAAAATGTATGTAGTATAAAAGCTATGTTGAATGCATTTGATAACACTTTGAATTAAAAAGAAATAGTCTTAGTTTCTAAGAAATTACCCGGACAGGAACTGCCTTCATTTTCCAATTGCCTTCAAGTCATTTTGTCAAACTAAGACATATTAAGATTATGTACAGTACACCTTATTTTGACAATGAGGCTCTCATTTTCAATTAATTTTGTGCCTTATTAATAGGCAATAAGCAATAAAACTACTTAATAAAGCATGCTATATATTCCTCATCTTCAGCTTTGTAAATGAACATGTAAGCGAATATGAATGTGATTACCATTGTTTGATAATTGCTTGTATATTATTGTTGAATGCTTAATTAGCAACACGTGTAAACAGTTTAATCAGAACATTGTCTTTGAACACGACCAATAGTCATACAGTGCAGTCTGTTGCAGCGTTGCTCTTCCTTCTGCCTGCCGGCAAGCTTTCCCTGCCTTTCAAGAAACAAGGGGAGAGAAAAGAGGAGAGGGAAAGGGCAAGGTAGAATGACAGTGAGTGAGAGAGAGATAGAGAGAGAAAACATTTATTAATTGCTCGCCGGTTCCCAGACACGCCGTCGTCTGGTCCTCGACGACTCCTTCACCCTCTGGCAGATGACAGCCGCACCTCCAAAGGTGGACAGCAGTGAGTCCTCCGACCCCGGGCAGATAGAACACCCCTCCGCGTTCTGGAGGCTGGTAGTGAGCCCCTCCGTCCCTCGCAGACAGCGATCGTTCCGCCGGATCCAGGTGGCCTGCAGCGACTCCTCCGGCCCAATTGGGGGCCGGCCGTGTTCAATCCCCACCCTCCTGCTCATCACACTTCTATATTGCTCTATTTTTGCTATTTTATCTTTTACTTCTGTCATTTCTTTCTAATTGCTTGTCATTTGTTTATTTGTTCTTATTTGAATACAGTCTGTTTTGTCTTTCTTAAGAACTTGCAAGAATGTGTGCTTAATTAACAAATTAGTTTGTATTAGTTTTGTTGTGGATTCTATCAAGAATCATTCAAATTCACTGCCATTGATACATGGACTACAAACATATTTTTGGTTTCATGACAGTCACACTATACTGTCACAATAAAAGCCACAGTGGTTATTACCACACACCTTGACAGTCATTTTCAGAGTTAAACCATCTGCAACTACTTAATGTTGCTCAAAAACTCATTCAGCCATGTGCACATGATGTTTCTAAGAATCAGCTAAAGTTACTGCTATTATCTCTCAGTCAAACACACACACACACACACACACACACAGGTACACACACACACAAACCCTGTTGCTGACAGCAGGTTTGGCTATGAGCTCCGACTTGTTGGAGTCAGGCTTTAGTGACGGCGCCTGTCAGATGGCCGAGAGAGAGAAACAGAAAGCTTGTTCAGTAGACACATCATGCTCTAATGACCAAGAGATGACAATCAACAGCAGCTCTAACCGCACAATTTACCACACTGAGCAAAGTCAGAGAAAGAGAAAGAGTTTTTCTGCTCTGAGAGAAATGCTAGTATGACATAGGATGAATAAATAATACACCCAGGAGAAAATAAATACAAATGACTTTAACAACAGGATGAATCTCTTATTGAGGAAGATCTTATTGAGCCCACAAAAGTAGGTCTGAAATAATTACACTGTAAACTTGCTCAAAAGGTGGACAACAATTTTATGGTTACTCCCTTGGTTTAGGATTATATATTGGATGTCAACAAAATAATTAAAAAAAAACATCTTTATTTCTGTATTACCCTCAACAGGCCAGTAATTCATAAAACCTTAACCTTATAAGAAACGTTTTACTTTTCCAACAGTATGTAGTCAAAGCATCTTATTGTGAAGGATGATTGCATAACAGCTGCTCTGAGGCAGCCTTGAGTAAAGTATCTTCCTCAAGGCAACAGTGTAACAATGGTGTAACAACAGGGTTATGATCATTGGAAATGTGGAAATGGAAGTAATAAATTGTTAATAAATTACATTGTAGTCTTGCCTCTAAACTCTTACACTGAACTACTAAATTCAATGTAAATTAAACTTGCATTGGTGATACCAACTAGAGATCGACCGATCGATTGTGAATTTTTCCAATACCGTAACTAAGGTAGTGGAAAGGGCTGATAACCGATTAATTGGCCGATAGTTTAAAAAATGTTTTATCTTTACTATGACAGGCAAAGACAGAGGCTGAAAGAGCCCAAAATGAATAAAATCCATGCTGCAATTAGGGAGTTATATGCAGTTATTGTTCAATCAAAATCCCAATAATAACCACCAAAAATGTGGTGCATAATGTGGAATTTTAAACTATAAACAAGCTTGAAACCCCCCTATTATTTTAAAATGAAGCCCTCACTTCAGTTTAGAAAACTTGATTAGGAAATGAAAAGAACAAAATATGCATTGAAGTGTGGATAATGGAGTGGTGGTGGCGTAGTGGACTAAAGCACATAACTGGTAATCAGAAGGTCACTAGTTCGATCCCCACAGCCACCACCATTGTGTCCTTGAGCAAGGCACTTAATCCAAGTTGCTCTGGGGGGATTGTCCCTGTGATAAGTGCACTATAAGTCGCTTTGGATAAAAGCATCTGCCAAATGCATAAATGTAAATGGATAAAACATGGATGAATATTGTCACTGATGAAAGATTTGGATAAAGCAAATCCTCACAAGGTGTCAGGGATTTGTTTTATTTCATTTCTAGAGGCCACTGTTATACTGTAGAGCCATTATAACTGTAATCCTCCAGTATTGGCCATAGAGGATTATTTAAAAATAATTTAAAAACTACCATCATCTATCGCCAAACAGTTTTGCTGATAACCGATTGTTAAAAAAAATCAACTATAAGCACAGTTTTATATCGGTCTACCTCTAGATCCAACACAGCAGATATGAAGATGACAGTCATGATTTTATTGTTATGATCAGATGTGCAAGATCTTGAAATTATCAAATCAATTTGATTTGATACATATTAAACGGAAAGAGTTGAATTAGTTCAATCTGATGATGAAACAAATTTCCAAAATGTCATATAAATACCAGAATACAAATATTTGTAGAAGTTAACATACAGTATGTTTACATGTACTTTAAAAGTTCGATTTCAGTTGGACTAAAACAATAATTTGTCTTTTTGTAATGTCATGTTAGCACTTTAGTCCGACTGACATCATACCTGTCATTACAGTGCATTGTAATGACAGGGACAACCCCCTTGGAACAACTTGGCACTCAAGGGTACAATGGTGGAAACTCAGGAATTGACCCATTGGGGATTCAAGCCTATTCAGTTACCAGCCAAGACCTTAAAACTCTTAGCTGCATCACTTTTGAGACTATCTTAGTGCATGACTTGCACTCTTAGCTACCTGCATATTGCCACTATGTGCCTTTTGCACTTTCTCATTACTTTTCGAAGAAAATAGATGCAAATGTATGTGTGGGTGTGAAGGCATTTGTGACTTGTGAGATCATGAGCAGAATGAACATTTCTCAGCTTTCTCAGTTATGAATGTAGCTACAGACTACTGAAGCAATGGATTGGCAGACACGAGGTTGTGTTCAGTGAGAGAATAGGGAAAGATTAGGTGAATAGATAGGTGTTTGTAAAGCTCAGCTCTGCCTCAGAGCAATCGCTGATGAAACGCAAACAGAAAGACAAACTCAAAGAGGTAAAACGTTTCCGTCTCAAGTACATCAGATTGACACTTTCAACAGTGACTCAAAATATTTCTGCCACATCCTCAAAACCAGTCACATCTGAGCTATGAAATGAAATTCCTGCAGAAATTGTGAGCTCCAGCAAAGCTGTTTACATCAGTAAATGGGACGGTAAATCAAAGTGGGCCTCTGCTAGACATCGTGTAAATGAGAAAAATATGGCAATATAACTCTCAAGTAAGCAGACAGATCTGGTATGTGTGTCCTGATTATGATTTTAGGGCTGTGAAAAAAAAATTGGTCAAATTACTGCCCAATTACTTTCCAAGCGATCCAAATTAGATTTTTAATCTCATCTTTACCTGATTAGGGTACATATTTGAATTTATGTTTAAACATACAATGGCATTAATTATTTATATGCTTATCTTTGTGATGAACAAACACATTTATAACATAGGCTGGGCAATATGGCCCAAAATAATATCACAATATTTTTTTTTTCATTTCGTTCGATAACAGTATTTATCAATATACATTTCACTCCATTAATGGGGGGACAAAATGTCCACATGTTTGTTAGACCTCAAAAAGTAAACATAACTTGTTTGTTTACAAGTAATTCCACTGGTAGGCTAGCTTTTAATTTGAAGTTCAAGTATTCTCAGTTTATGTGTGACCTTTTCAAAGAAATTTCGCCAATTTCATCATCTTCAGCGGATGTTTAACTACACTGAGAGACTTTCTTGTGATGCTCCTCACTCCAGATCAGTAGGTGGCGGTAATGCACGTATAATGAATCATGAACTAAATAGTACATCAATAAACAGCAATGGTGTTGTTGGAGTTGTTGTGTTCAGTCAATTGCTGTATTGCATTGTCAGTGTTATCTTGTTCGGTACACAACTATATAATTTAGCCAATTAGCTAGCTGCTAGCTTATTACTGGCTTCCTCAACAGCAGGACAATTTAGCCGCTAGCTAGCTAATACTTCCTAATCGCTGATCTGCTAGTTGTGTGTATAACTTTGCCGAACTAATTGCAATTTTAGCAACACGTACCTGATCCGAATGTCTAGATGTAGAGCATAGGCTAAATATCGAAAAAGAAATGTCGAAAAAAGTTTTTCATCGATATCGAGAATTGTTTTTTTATAAATATCAATATACTAGCTGGTATTAATAGGTTATGAACGTGAACACTCCACCATTAACAAAATTCAATCTTGTTATTGGATCAATGCTTGTAATGTACCTGTTGTTATAAATATTGTTTCTCATTTCTATAATTAAAATGGTTAATACTAAGGCTAAGAAAATGTTTAGATTCATAGTTGTTTTTAATTAAGGGAATCAACACAAAAATTTCCTCAAGTGCAAGTTTACCAATTCAAACAACATGATGTTGGAGTTGTTGTGTTCAGTCAATTGCTGTATTGCATTGTCAGTGTTATCTTGTTCGGTACACAACTATATAATTTAGCCAATTAGCTAGCTGCTAGCTCATTACTGGCTTCCTCAACAGCAGGACAATGTAGACGCTAACTAATACTTCCTAATCACTGATCTGCTAGTTGTGTGTATAACTTTGCCGAACTATACACACAAAATTGGCATGTTGTTTCCAAACGGTCCAGTACACTAGGATTGGCCACATTATGCCGACAAACTGACAAGCACCATATTCCATCAGACATTTTTGCATTGGTTCTCACATGTTTACCTTCCCCTGTGGCATGACCAGAAGCGTGTTGTGTCAGCAGTGTGGGAGACCCAGGTTCAGATCCCACGTTGAAACCAGGAAATAATCACGGATGCATAATAAGTGACAAGCAGGATTATGAGGTTGCATTTTTCCCACTAACATCATATTTTTACTCCACTGATGGTTTGGTTCAGTTTTGGTGGGTACAGTTTATATAACATGCATTGCTCTTCACTGTATTACAACCTGTACGGCTGAAAACAACTCACTTTCGGCACCCTTCTGGGAACCTTTCAATCGGAAAATGGAGCTCGCACATGCCAAAACTCCCAACAACAGTTACCACTTTGGCTACTGGGGCAGTGTTAAGTGTTTCAGTAAGCACAGAATGATTTAAGCTAATGAAAATCCTACTGTGTCATGATTTGCACTTTTCAGCATTTTTTCTGTCACTATAAATCCAATCCATCTAAATTTCCACTAACTAAGCTACCCAATGACAATATATAAAATAGTAGCCACACAGTAGCTTATTATAAGAATGAATTAATTATATATCATGATACGTGTTGGGCTTCATGCATTCAGATATATGACAAAGGCAGGCCTGCACATAGTCGTAAAGCCTGACTGAAGCCTACACACCCACACATTCATAAATCTTACTGATAAAAACCATGCCAAAATCAAACAAAGAGAGTCCAAAACAGACCACAAATCCCATGAAGCCTTGCTCTCTTTACACCTTTGTGTGAAATTCAAAGGGTCTAACTCTCAACCCCATTGGACGAGGCCCACAAAAGAACGCCCCGCAATGACGTCCCGATGATGTCATCGAGAGTAGAAATATCTCTGAGATCCTTCTGGGCATTGCTTCCAGCGACTTTTCGTGCCATGCGTAGACGCAGCTCATCGCTGCTCTCAGGTATAGCCTCGTTGCACAAGGAAGTAACGTACGACTTGAAACTGTGGCCATACAATCTCCATCTCGCAGGATGAGTTGAGATTACTTTGTGTTCCACCGAATACTCTAACGGATCCGAAGGAGACCGCCTAGCAATCCGCATCTTTATCCGTTTGCCATCTGCAAAGTGAAGAAAGAAGATTTTGCTTCCCTCTTCAACCAAGACGACGTTGCTGATTTCTGTGCCAGCTCGCTGAGAATCAGCAGCCGTACCTCCCACCGACAGAGCGAGGAAAGCCGGCTTCTCTCCGCCCACACTCGCGGCCATATTCTCTGTCCGGAAATCTTGCATTACGTACTCTCCATGAGAGTCACGTCCGCTATTTTGTGCGCGTAACTCCTTTCACACACACACACACATGCACGCACACACACACACACCTACCTATCTTCCTTTCATGTGTTAAAGGCTTATTTTGTTTACCATATCTAATCATGTCACTGTAGTTGTAAGTCGGAAGTTTATCGACTGCATTGTATTGATTATTAGTTGATATTACTACATCAATAAACTTTGTGATATTTCGAAGAGAAGTGTTTTGGTTTGTTTTGCAGACACCTGTGTCAAACGCTGGCATTGGATGCCTTCATTGTTTCTTTTGAATGTCGATGTTCTCCGGACGGCGATTTTCCTAAGAGACAATCTAATGTTGAGACTGTTATACTGTCTGGTTGTTAGTCCCTGGTTCCAGGGTGGTGCCCCGGTGATATTAATCCTTGTTAATATTCTATTGATTTTGATAATTGATAGTTATCTTTGTTGATTGTTGAATTCAATAGGATCAATAAGCTAGTGTTAATTTGAATCAGTGTTCCATTGATTTTAATAATTAATGATTATCTTTGATAGTAATTAATATCCTATTGAATTTGATAATTGATGGTTGTCTTTGATGATTGTTGATTTAAAGGATTAAAAAGCTAACATTGATTCTAATCAATGTTCTATTGATTTTAATAACTGATAATTATCTTTGATAATTATTCATTATTGCTAATAAACAAACCCGCTCCTGAATGTAGCGCCCTACATACGATTCTTAAAGATTAGTATGACTTTTGGTATGTGGTGCTGTCCTGTATATGTCAAACATGGAGATTTTCATAATATGAAGGAACAGACAGGAAGAGTAACGAGCAGTCAGAGCGTCAGGTCACAAGAAAGGTTGGATGAGATCAGCGAATTACATATTTATGGATTAGGGCTGAACTCTCACATAAATTAAGACTTTGCCTTCACAAATTAATAGTGACAGTCAAGGCAGTTGAGGTCAACTGATGCCTGTAGCCTACATATGAGCATTTCTAGCAGAACACGAGAAAGAAACTCAAGAAATTTAGATTAAATTCCTGCTATTAAATTGAAATGATAAATAACTGACCTGATATATGAAATATAACTTCCAAATGTTCTAGCTGTTACACCTATTAGAGGTTTATTTAAATTCAGCTGTAGACACTGGAGAGTTTATTAAGCATCTCTTTAAGAAGTGAATTGTGGGCGTTTGAGAATTTCAATGGCTAAATTCACTGCTCTTCCAACAGCAATCCTTCATGGACCATTTGATAAGCAGTGGGTAATTGGCTGAACTTCATACTATCAGTACAAGGCAATCTTTAAAAGATAAAACTAAAAGGGCAAAAATAACTCAGTTCAGTTAAAGATGACATGAAATGGCTTCACAAACACATTTCTTTTCTCGTGTTGGCATCTTTCCAAATGGAAATTGGGGCACAACGTATCGAATGGCTCGGCCCTTTTTAGCGAAAAGCATTTTATTCTACACAGATCTGTTAATGCCCATGAGTGCAAAATCATGTCATTGATTATTTTGGTCCATTTGCACAGAAAAGAAAGATTATAAATAATAAATGTAAATATCTGCTATATTTTAGTCAACAAATGGGAGCACACTAGCATATAGATGACCTCAAAGCTAACAGACATGGAATTAAAAACACAAAACTGTTTAATTTCTTACACTTCTCTCTGTTCTTGCAACATAACAGATGTTCGCAATGCTCATGCATTTTAAGGTCAAGTCAAGACACTTACAAGTTCAGTTTTGGGCAGCTCCTGATATTCTGAAGAGTAATAGGAGGGTGATTTCCCAAAGCTATTGCGGTCATTGGCAGGTTCGGTTGGCTGCGCGTGCTGCCGGTAAATTGCACTTTTAGCAGTCCAGCAGAAAGGTTGATGGATTTGCAGACACAGCGCTCAATGTCAATCACTAAATGCAAAATAAGAAGGAGAAGAAAGGAGAGGAAATGTAATGCAGAAATCAATGAACAAATAAAAAACTACACCAGAAGGGAAGTCTAAAATATTCTAGGTTTGAATCCTACAATGAGTGATGACCATTTTTCCCTTAGGTACCACACTTAGGTCAGAAACATACATGCAAATATTTGAATACAAGCGTTTCTAGCTACGCAGACTACACTGAGTAAAGCATATGGACATGATTCTGTTGCTGCACAATTAGACAAAATGCAAGACATGCTGCACTAGACATACAAACAATCCCCATGTAGAATGTATAAACTGTGGAGCTGGGGTGGAGGTGGGTTTCAGAGAAAACTCTCACAGCACACTGCAGTGAAACTGGTTTACTTCAAAACTGAGCAAGACACAAGCTGATTGGCTAACAGATAACAAGTTCAAAGAACCTGTTAGCTTGCATCACAGCTTCATTACCATAATCATTTTGAAAAAAAAAAACGTAATCTTAACTTTATTCAGGCTATGCGTAAAGCATCGTGAGAGTGCTGAATCGTGAATTCAGCATTGGTTATCGAACCAAATCCATTTCTGCAGATAGCTACTGAATTTAAGAGTAGTACAGGACACTTAAAGCATTAGGAAACAGCAACAAAATGTCCATTTGAAAAGCTGCTGTCTAACTTTCTCCTAATTAACCTCAGATGTCCTTGATACCCTCTCCCGAGATTTTCCCTCCAACGGCGCCAAACACTCAGACTTCCTGTCAATGTCTTATTCACTCTCTCACAGTAATAGATGATGAAAAGAAAGGGAAATTCAGCTGCTCCCTTCAAATGCAAAGCAAACTCTCTTGAGCCATGTGCCTTAAACCTGGGATTAAAGTGACAGGGATTCACACGGATATAAACAAAACGGGAATCCTCTTCCACTCAGATTTGTCTTCTTTCTATCCTGTTAGTGAAAAAACGCATCCCTAATGAAGTGCTTTAGCATTCCTGGCCTACTATTCAAATCAAGTCAAGTATGACAGTCTCATTTTATTTAAAAGGATATGATCTGAATACTGGATTAAACATAATGGATTTACACTGGAGGTTTGTGGTTAGAGTTCATGAAAAGAATGGAGGCGAGAGAGAGTTTGTGCACTGTAAACCGTACACAAAAACAATGTGTACTGCCTTGTCAAATATTAATTTTGAAAATTAATTCTGAATAATATTGAATATGTGGTGTTAACTGCAATTAATGATTTATTGATTAATTATTTTCAGCTCCATCTGTTGAGTTGTCAGCCATCAGAATTAAAATCTGTGTTATTGACAAACTAAACATATTTTGCATATCACTATGTGACCTACTTAAAATGAGGGGAAATATCTAATAATCCCAAACAGTTTCTTTACAATATAGATGAATGAGTTGACATATCATGGTTGTGACAAAATAAAAGCACAACTAGATATTTGTAATAATAAAAAAATTAATACCTTGTATAGTAATGTTTATTAAAGACATATTTTTATATATAATTGTATCTGTAAATCTGTATTTATATATATATATATATATATATATATATATATATATATATATATATATATATATATATATATATATATAGACAGGGTCGGGAGTAACGGAATACATGTAACAGGATTACGTATTTAAAATACAAAATATAAGTAACTGTATTCCACTACAGTTACAATTTAAATCATTGGTAATTATAATACAGTTACATTCAAAAAGTACTTTGATTACTGAAGAGATTACTTTTGTTTTATTTAGTCCTTTCAGATGGAAAACACTTATACATATAAATTATACGATCCAAAGTGCATTTGAACAGCGATGAAACACTTTCTAATGATGTGTTACATTCATACGAGCAGACAGAGAAGTAAATTTGAAGTTTGGAGCAGAAGACCTTTGATATTAGGGTAAAAATCATATTCTTGATAATAATTTTTTTATTGTTTTCCTCTAAAATACCTAAAAATCCTCAAAATAAGTGAAAAAAATCTACCAGTGCTAAAGAAGTAATCCAAAGTATTTAGAATACGTGACTGACCTTGAGTATTCTAACGAAATATGTTACAAATTACATTTTACAGCATGTATTCTGTAATCTGTAGTGGAATACATTTCAAAAGTAACCCTCCCAACACTTCATATATATCTGTGTGTGTGTGTGTGTGCTCTCTGTGTCTCTGTGTGTGTGTGTGTGTGTGTATGTGTGAGCGTGTATTTATCACTTTGTGGGGACCAAATGTCCCCATAAGGATAGTAAAACCCGAAATTTTTGACCTTGTGGGGACATTTTGTCAGTCCCCATGAGGAAAACAGCTTATAAATCATACTAAATTATGTTTTTTGAAAATGTAAAAATGCAGAATGTTTTCTGTGAGGGTTAGGTTTAGGGGTAGGGTTAGGTTTAGGGGATAGAATATAAAGTTTGTACAGTATAAAAACCATTATGTCTATGGAAAGTCCCCATAAAACATGGAAACATAACATGAGTGTAAGTGTGTGTGTGTGTGTGTGTGTGTGTGTGTGTGTGTGTGTGTGTGCGCGCACGTTTTTGTGATAGACCAGGACAATTTTGTAAGTTATAAACTGGTTATCACAAGGTTATTATGCTATAAATGTGCTTTATGAGGACATAGACTAGTGTCCCCATATTTCAAATCGCTTAAAAATCATACTAAACAATGTTTTATTGAAAATGTAAAAATGCAGAAAGTTTCCTGTGATGATTAGGGTTAGGGGTTATGTTAGGTTTAGGGGATAGAATCTATAGTTTGCACGGTATAAAAATCATTATGTCTATGGAAAGTCCTCATAAGGATAGGAAAACAAACATGTGTGTGTGTGTGTGTGTGTGTGTGTGTGTGTGTGTGTGTGTGCGCGCGCCCGGCAAAACAACCCCCTACCTCCGTGTGGTGCTGGACGGGCAACGTCGTGGGGAGCGCCATGGGGGGGAGGGCCAATAGAGACTGTTCCCTCCCCGCTTTTTTATCATGGTGCTTTGTAGCCACCACAATGGCCAAATGGAGGCTCTGGATGTGTGCGAGGGGCTGGTAACCCCTTCACCTTCAACTGATTACCACTAAACCACAAATTAAAAAGTAAGCTAGTGCCGGAGGCCCTGGGGGGACAGGCATCTATGACGTCTCCTGGCCAAACTCCATCTGGCAGAGCCAGGAGACTGAATCCTCACCCTTGGGGCTCCTCCAGAAACAACAAAAAACCACTACGGATGGCCACGTGGAATGTTCGAACTGTCACAGCGGAGGAGTACCACCTGGATCGCTGTGGTGTTCAGGAGGTCCGGTGGACCGGCTCTGACTTGCCAATATGAGGGGTGGACTGTCCTCTACTTGGGGCAGGAGACTGCCAAACAACAGGGAGTGGCTCTTCTTCTGAACAAAAGAATGAAGGGTGCGTGGGAGCGTGGTGGTGAGGTGTGGGAAGCTGTGAGCCCCAGGTTACTTTGGGTTCACCTTCCCATCAACCAGAGGCGAGGAGTGGTGGTCGTGGTTACTTATGCCCCCCCGAAGATGGACATCTGTGGAGGGATGCGGGAAAGGCTGATGAGTCAGATGCCTTCTATGACCTCCTGTCACAGGTGCTGCTAAAGTGGCCCCTCGGGATAGAATCATCATGTTGGGCGATTTCAATGGCCGAGTTGGTCATGATGCTAGCACCTGGTCAGGAGTGATTGGAAGACATGGGCCAGATCAGCTCAATAACACACATTCAGTGCACATTCGTTGTGACATTGTTTTCGACAACCTTATGCAACGTCACAACATTTATTTCCATCCAGAGTTGCATTAATTTTGGTCCAAGATCTTGTATTGATGACGAGAACACCTCCATATTTAAATGCCTCTTCAAGATGTCAGTACTTTGTCTATCTTCACTCCACCTCACAGAGACACCAAGCAACATAGAGGAAAAGAGTGAAGACAACAATCAATTCACAAAAGGCATGAATGTTGCATGAAACGACACCTCCTTCCTACTCAGCATTTCCAATGTTGCCTAGACAAACGCTATTCAATCGAAATACGAATCTGGCTGTGCATTCCATATTCTTTCAATCTTCCACAACCTTTAAAAACAGCATTCGTCACAGTATTAGCAGATGTTTTTTTTTGGACATTGATATCCACATTCACATGTGAGAGAAACAGGTGTGGAAACATGCATGAAGAAGCCATCTGGATTCAGTGGTAAAGCGGGATAAGAACTGATTGACAGACTACTAAATGTTCCCAATGGCATCAGCCAGGCTAGAGTTTATGAAACCACACCTTGACCGGACAGATAGCACAACCCAAATGTAGCATTAGCCATTAGCTGAGGATTAGAGCTATTTTAACATTAAGGATACCTTTTAGATTTGTGATTATTTATCTTTTGATGTAGGTAGAGAGACTATTAATTTATGTATATTTTTGTAGTATTCAAGTAAAGAAAGACAGCATGTACATAATTATGTAATTTTGCTGTGGAACAGCCTGTGTTTACGCATTGAAGACATTAGCAATGTTCTCCCAAACAGATGAGGTTTTTATTTGGTTGTGAAAAAACTAATTTCTGTTCAGCATTATTCTAAACAGCACTCAGAGATGCATGAGGAGCCTGAATTCTCTTTACAGTAGGGATTAATGTTAGTGTGTCCATTCAGAGTCCGCAATATAATAATGATACACTGAAAAGAGAGTAAGCATGGGCCATTTAAAACCCACTGGCTTGTGACCACATTTCATCAGCGCCATTATTTTGCACACAAAACTAGTGCATGTGAAGGAAAAGAAAAGTTGGCCTTGATACAGGTGATGGCTTTTAGCTAAAACCTGTTTATGAGGGAATAAAATCAACTGAGGAGGCAAATTTCATAGACTTAAATAGTCTGTTTCCATGATTGCCAACTGAACATCTGCATTTTGTGGCCAAATGTAGTCATGGATAAAAAAAACAACTTCTACGATTTAATTAGTAACCTACATAAGAGAATAAAAAGCTTCCTAGTGGGTTATTAACAAGTTGAGGCACTTGCAAACAGAAGGCATGAATTAAAAGGCACCGTTCCACCTCTTCTATATTTAGAGCTAACAGTGTGTACACAAACAGTCATGTAGCAACAAGTGGGTCAAATGTAACATAAGTACAGAAGAATGTGATGACAATGCTCAAAGTCTCAATAGAAAAATGTCTTATTTCATGTTATGGGAATTGTAGAAGGGAGACTGGCATGAATGGACAAGTGTTTTAAATTTTCTGAAGAAACTGTTTGTTGCTTCCTTGCACAAAATGAACCGCAATGCTGAGTGTTTTTTTAACATGTTGCTATGCAGTTGCTAGGGTGATCTGGGTGTTTTTAACATGCTGCTATGCAGTTGCTAGGTTGTTCTGGATGTTTTTAGCATGTTTCTAGGGTGTTCAGGGTGGTTTTAGCATGTTGTTATACAGTTGCTAGGATGTTTTGAGTGCTGTTCTTTTTTTCTTGTTGATATACAGTTGCTAGGGTGTTCTGAATGGTTTTAGCATGTTGCTATGCAGTTGCTAAGGTGATCTGAGTGTTTTTTGGCTTGTCGCTATTGCTAAAGTGTTCTGGGTGTTTTTAGCATTTTGCTATGCAGTTGCTAGGGTGTTCTGGGTGATTTTAGCATGTTGCTATGCGATTGTTGTAGTGTTCTAAGTGGTTTTTAGCATGTTGATATGCAGTTTCTAAAGTGTTTTGATTTGTTTTTAGCATGTTGCTATGCAGTTGCTATGATGTTCTGAGTGTTTTTTAGCACGTTACTATGCCGTTGCTATGGTGTTCTTTGTGGTTTTTAGAAAGTTGCTCTGCAGTTGCTAGGGTGTTCTGAGTTGATATTTACTGATTCATGTCAAAAGCCTGTTCGAGACTTTCTGTATGGTATTGGTTGATCCTGCTTTGGCTTCGATTAGAACTATTTTAGTTATTGGAGCAAAAAAATAACTGGCCATGTTGTGTCTAACATTTAAGTTACTCTATATTAACTTCTTGTTTATAGAACCATTGTTAAAAGGCAATATCACTCTCACAGTTGAGCCGTTGTTCTCATTTAATATTGCTGAAATATATGTATTAATAAGTTAGAACTAAACTTTAATTCTCAGGGTACTACCAGTAAATAATTTTGCTTACAATAGGGTTGTCAGTAATCCCTGATCTATATTATTAAACATGTTCAAGGCAAGCAGTGGGTCTTATCTACACAATAATTAAACATCCCATTGGAGGAACAAAGTACAGAACAACTGCTCCAAATCACTGTGTGTGTGTGTACCACTGAGCAAAAATATTTTACCTATATAAGGAGTCTTCTCCCTCAGAGCTCCTTACAGACATTCATGCAGCTTGCCAGTAAAAAGAACAGAAATATGAAATCCCTGAATCTCAACAATATCGACCCACCCAGCACCCCCTCAATATAAAACATTCTCCTTCTTGCAATGGCTTTTAAATGTTTAATGCCACTTGCTCCTCTGTGATGGGGAAATGGCCATTTGAAACAAGTGATTTGGAGACAAACGGCCCAAATCACAAGATGCCAGATAATTGCCAAAAGCTATGGATGCCTGCCAAATATCAAGTTACTGCTAAAACACTGGCAGTGTTATTTTCATTCATGAAATTCATAAACTGAAACTAAAATACATTTCTATGACTCCAAAATTAACTTGAATAAAATAAAAATGACCACTAAATAATTTGACATTTTTATACACTGTATATTACAAAATGTGAAACCTTTACATCCCCCATTCATTAAAGATGCAGATAGATAGAGATGGCACTAGATATCCCTGAGAAATGTAATGCAGTTTAATAAATTTAAATGATATCAGTTAATGCATTCACTTTGGCAAACCTTAAATATTAAAATAACTTTAAAAGAAATCACAGAATTAAATTTAAAACAAAAACACAACCTGAGAAATGTAATGCATTTATATTTAATGGATATCAGTTTATGCATCAATAAAAGAGACACAAAACAAAAAATAAAATAAAGATAACTTGAGACATTTAATGCTGTTAACTGTAAATATGTTAACTTTGGCAACCCTGAAATATATATAAAAAAAATTATTAAAAAAATTCCTTTCCAGGACATTTAATTCTGTGAGATGCTATGTGGATTATGCAGAGGGATTGTGGATTTCCACAGCATAACACTACTTTGTCAGTAAGCTGTCAAAAAGCTTTGCTTTGAGAAATTTGCAGTTTTGCTAATACAGAGACAGGGCTTATGTCTAAAACTCTCCAAGCAACATTTAAAAACCTTCACATAAGGAAGAATATGGTATGTTTGAATATAAATCTCTCAAATCCAAGCGAAGCAAATGGGCTGAACCTGTTCATGTGGGTTTGGAGCAAAATTTGGATGAGTAAAATATGACACAATTTTCATTTTTGGGTGAACCATCCCTTACAAATAAAATGACACTGCATAACAGATTTTGACACAATTGGCAGCACAAAAACAGCACTGCCCAAGTTCAGTTGTCTTTGGGAACAAAGCTCATCAAACCCTATGTTGCGGCCTGTGGTGCATCTCTGGTGTTGTCAGGTGCATGGTGATATCTAATGGAGATCTGTCCTGTTAAATCTCTGCAGCTATTTCCTGCACTGTCAGTGACAGGTACTTATTAACCACTTGCAGTCGGATCCTCTTTTGTCAAAATGTGATTCGTATTTCTCGCCTGGCTGGGTATTTGTCTTATGATGGGATGGAGTAATGGCGTGTCTCTTGCTCTGCTATTTAACGGATGATCAAATTGGCTTGTTTAGAACACAGCCTTTTTTGAAGACATTTCTGTCTAATCAATAACAACGTAACAGTCATTTACATCGCCCTTGATTATACGTTTGCCACTCATGAGATTTGAACCGAAAATCTCAGGAACACGTTGGGAAATCTTGATGATATTTAAGGTATAGTTCATCCAAAAATGAAAACTGTGTCATAATTTACTCACCCATGCTTTTTCAAACCTGTATGTCTTTCTTTTTTAAACTGAATACAAAAGGAGAATTTGTAATGAATATCCCGGTCCATCTTTTCAACACAATAGCAGTTGATAGTGACTCACATTAAAGCTTAAAAAAAGTTTCATAAAAGTAGCCAGAGCAGCTTGTGCATCATATTTCAAACAATCTTAGTTTTTCAGTAAAAATCTTGACGTTTGTTGTGCATTCCTAAGTGCATGATACAAACACGGTCACAGTGGCATGCATAGATGCCAACTTGCGCCGTTTGCTAAACATCGCAAGTGCTCACGTGAACAGGCAAACCACTGTGAATGACTTTCTCTTATAGCGCTCATGAACGTGTGATAAACATCACGATTTCACTGAAAAAATACTTACATTTTGGCTTATTTCCCTCCAAAACCCATCATACGCTTTCAGAAGACTTGGAATATGACGCTCAAGCTATATGTACTGCATTTGTGATACTTTTGAGTAATTTTTAAGTTCACATTCAACAGCTATTCATTAGACTGTGATATTCACTCTAACTTGAGTCGCTTCTTTGCCTGTCAATCATTTTTTATTTTCCAGTTTGCTGACATGTCTTTGGAGGAAGGGGAATTTATTAATGAATAAGTTAACGTTTACTATCGTCAGTTTTACCGAATACTTCCTTGTTCATATTACTCAACAAATGCATGTAACCAATTAAAAAACCCCTGTTATCCCCTTTTTCTCCCCAATTTGGAATGCCCAATTCCCACTACTTAGTAGGTCCTCGTGGTTGTGCAGTTACTCACCTCAATCCGGGTGGCGGAGGACAATTCAGTTGCCTCCGCTTTTGAGACAGTCAATCCATGCATCTTATCATGTGGCTTGCTGTGACACCGCGGAGACTCACAGCATGTGGAGACTTCATGCTACTCTCCATGATCCATGCACAACTTACCATGTGCCCCATTGAGAGCGATAACCACTAATAGCAACCATGAGGAGGTTACCACATGTGACTCTACCCTGCCTAGCAACTGGGTTACTGGAACTATGTTCAGTGCTTATTATCAAGTAAGACGAACATATGATAATATGTAACACTAACAAATCCAAATGGTTTGTATTTGCACAAAAAGCTTTGTCTGATTTACTTGAATTATTTGAGTTCATACAACTGAGCCATGGCTTGACGAAACTACACAACCCTGTTGCATGGAACCACATGACACAGCTTTTTTAAGCAAATCCAACAGTTTATTTTCTGAGTAAAGTGTGGTGGAATAGATGGGAGTGGTCGAATGCAGGTAAGGGGTTGTTCAGTCAGAACGCATCATTGTGCAATATGGAACTATGCAGTTGAATGAATGGTTTGGTCAATTTTGGAGCTCAACTACCCCAGTCCCCATTCATTTCTGTTGCATGAATTACATTTTTTGGGTGTACTGTTCCTTTAAAAGCTGTCATATAATTTCTTTCCTACTTTCTACCTTGATTTTACCTCACTACCAAAGCAAGCCTTTTGCTTACAGTTACACATGTGTGTTTTTGGCCTGAGAGACAAACAGACAAGTTTCAGGCAATTTCCTGCTTTCAACCATCATGACCGTTCACACCGTTTCAATCTCCCTGCAGCTCTGAATGCTCGCAGCTAATTCCCTCCCGTTAGACTCAATCATCGTCCATCACTTCAGCCATGCCGACCTGCTCCATGCTGACAGCAATCATGGGAAATGCCAGAGCCAGCAGATGCCAGAGGAAGCTGAACCCGAGCTGTCCCGACTGGAATGCCACTCGTCATGCCACTGCAATGCCAGCTGCCTCTCCCAGCATGCCATGCAGAAAGAATGGCACAAGCCGCATAACTTATCCAGAGCTCATTGCAAGCAAGTCTCAACTGAGCACAGGCGGAGAGCAGCTTATGGGGAATAAAGCACATTGTTTGACAGAGCGAAGGCTAGGGTGCGCTTAACCAGACAAGTGTGCATCACTTTGCAAGTGCAGCTGCTGTTATTACTAAGTTTGGATCCACAGTGACTGTAGCAACAAAAAACTCACATGTCCACACATTTATAAGAGTCCTTACTGCACTATATACAAAGAGTGTCTGTATAATATCTAGTGGGATTATGCTCCTGGCCTTCATAGTTATCCAATAAATTCACTCATTTAAAGGGAACATATTCATACTATTCAGAGGCGAATTACTCTTTTGACCAGTGCGCATGACACACTCCATGACCAGTATAGTCTGATTACGGAATGAATGACTCCTATGAGTCGGTTCTTTTGATTCTACAGTGCAAGACACAATCCATGACCAGTATAGTCCGATTGCGGAATGAATGACTCCTATGAGTCGGTTCTTTTGATTCTACAGTGCAAGACACAATCCATGACCAGTATAGTCCGATTGCGGAATGAATGACTCCTATGAGTCGGTTCTTTTGATTCTACAGTGCACGAAACACACCATGACCAGTATAGTCCGATTACGGAATGAATGACTCCTATGAGTCGGTTCTTTTGATTCTACAGTGCAAGACACAATCCATGACCAGTATAGTCCGATTGCGGAATGAATGACTCCTATGAGTCGGTTCTTTTGATTCTACAGTGCAAGACACAATCCATGACCAGTATAGTCCGATTGCAGAACGAATGACTCTTATGAGTCGGTTCTTTTGATTCTACAGTGCACGAAACACACCATGACCAGTATAGTCGTTTACTGAATGAAAGAATATTTTGAGCCGGTTCAATTGAACCTACAGTGCAAAACATTCAGTGTAACCAGTGTACTATGATTCCCAAACAAATGACTCATTTGATTAAATCACTTTATCATTTGTTAACAAGCTACAGAGGGCAGTACATTTCCAAATATTTCTTTCTAAACAATGCAAAAAGAATCATTAATGGAACCATTACAAAATAAGAATTGTTAAGATGAATTTGAATCATAAATGAACTTGAATCGTTAAATTCCTTATGATTCCAGTCCCTAGTATGTAAACATACCATACCATTTATTGTCTGTGGCAAAATCAGGCCATTTTGGAAATCGTTGTGGTAATACAAATGGTGAATGACAATGAGGGGGTGTGAAATGGTTTCAAGTTACTATTGTTTTTGATGCAAATTTTTTTATAAGCATACAGCTTAAAAAAGCATAAAATAAAGCGGTCATCCAGTATGAAAAATCACAACTACACTCTTATACTACGAAATGAACGGATGAGAAAATTGGCGAGTGTTTTCCCATGTAATACTTTGCATTGATCTTCACTTCAGCATTGGTGTTTGGCTTTTACCAGTCAGATCGGAGCAGGATGCACTCATTGAAGCTTTGGCCAGCAGACGTTCTCTCAGCTGCTGTAGAATAGTCACACTGATGCAGAAAGGGAAGGACGAGTTTCATAATAACAGAGTCCCACATGTGTAAGATATTTTGCAGGGGAAACACATCTGGGATAGAAATAGGAAAACAAGTGAATTATTGCAAATGTGGTTTGTAGTCTTCACACTGCAATAATTAAAAGAATGCATAAAGAATAAAATCAGCAACAGATGCATACTGATATTATTTAAGAGGAAATGATGGTCATAAAAACCAGGACAGTCTGATGTGTGACCATCAACAGCAGAGCACCTTGAGAATACAATTGAGTTATTACAGTTATTTGCTGTTTGTACCATAACAGACTGCACAATAAACTTGATGAAACAAAGCACATTTTCTGTCCATCAGCACTTATTGTTTTGGAAATGTACTGTCTGAAGAAGAACCCTTCTTGCATATCATTATCAAAGACGTTATCAAAACATTTCATATAAAATTAAAGCCAATATCTATAATTTACAATGAAGCATTTTACAGTAGAAAATATACATTTCAAAGAAAATCACCCCATTCGCTGTATTGTTTTGAGAAAACTATGAACCATCTTGTGAATCTCACAAAATCTATCAAGAACATGTCTGCCAAAAAAAACTATAACAATAATAATAATTCTGTCGCCAAAAAAAATTAAATGTGGCATTATTTTTATTAAAATTAAAAAAACATTTCTCCCAAATTCGAAATTTAAAAATCTCATTCTCGTTAACATAATGCAAAAAATATACAATTTTTTAAATTGCAAAGTAGTTACACTTCACAGAAGTTACATTTGTTGTACAGCCTTTATGCAGATTTCAACAACAACAACAAAAAATATATAATATATTTAAAAAATATATTTGAAGATTTATGCATTTCAATTTCATCACATTTCATCACATTGAATTGAGTCATCTTTAATAAACTAAATAAAAACACAAAATATTTTAAGTTTCATTCACTTATTTTTGTTATATTTGATGGAAATTTGTTTTGAATTTCAAATGCGTACATTTAAAACAAAAATATGCTAAAAATGATTGTAATTGGTAACACTTTACAATAAGGTTGTATTTGTTAACATTATTTAACTACATTAGTTAATGTAAACTAACAATGAACAATACTTTACAATACTTATACTTTAAAACATATTCTAATATTGTTTTTTCATTAAACATTGTAAACAATAACATTAGTTAATGCATTATGAACTTTTCATAAATTAACATTAACCAAGATTTATAAATGTAAAAAAAACCATACTGATCATTGTTAGTTTGTGATACCTATTGCATTTACCAATGTTAACAAATAGAACCTAATAATTGTCCTGCCTTTAATTTATGCTAATTTTAATAATAATAATAATAAAAAGGAATTTCCCCACACTACAATGTAATTACATTCAGAATCTCATCAGAATCACTGTAGAACATAATGGGAACTACGAATGAAATTATCATAATTTCACAATGAAAAACAATGGGTTTAATGGGTTAAAAAAATAGGCTTCATTTTCCTTATGCAATATACAGTGGGTACGGAAAGTATTCAGACCCCCCTTACATTTTTCATTCTTTGTTATATTGCAGCCATTTGCTAAAATCATTTAAGTTCATTTTTTTTCCTCATTATTGTACACACAGCACCCCATATTGACAGAAAAACACAGAATTGTTGACATTTTTACACATTTATTAAAAAAGAAAAACTGAAATATCACATGGTCCAAAGTATTCAGACCCTTTGCTGTGACACTCATATATTTAACTCAGCTGATGTCCATTTCTTCTGATCATCCTTGAGATGGATCTACACCTTCAATTGAGTCCAGCTGTGTTTGATTATACTGATTGGACTTGATTAGGAAAGCCACACACCTGTCTATATAAGACCTTACAGCTCACAGTGCATGTCAGAGCAAATGAGAATCATGAGGTCAAAGGAACTGCCTGAAGAGCTCAGAGACAGAATTGTGGCAAGGCACAGATCTGGCCAAGGTTACAAAGAAATGTCTGCTGCCCTTAAGGTTCATAAGAGCACAGTGGCCTCCTTAATCCTTAAATGGAAGACGTTTGGGATGACCAGATCCCTTCCTAGAGCTGGCCGTCCGGCCAAACTGAGCTATCGGGGGAGAAGAGCCTTGGTGAGAGAGGTAAAGAAGAACCCAAAGATCACTGTGGCTGAGCTCCAGAGATGCAGTCGGGAGATGGGAGAAAGTTGTAGTAAGTCAACCATCACTGCAGCCATCCACCAGTCGGGGCTTTATGGCAGAGTGGCCCGACGGAAGTCTCTCCTCAGTGCAAGACACATGAAAGCCTGCATGGAGTTTGCTAAAAAACACCTGAAGGACTCCAAGATGGTGATAAATAAGATTCTCTGGTCTGATGAGACCAAGATAGAACTTTTTGGCCTTAATTCTAAGCGGTATGTGTGGAGAAAACCAGGCACTGCTCATCACCTGTCCAATACAGTCTCAACAGTGAAGCATGGTGGTGGCAGCATCATGCTGTGGGGTTTTTTTTCAGCTGCAGGGACAGGACGACTGGTTGCAATCGAGGGAAAGATGATGTACAGGGATATCCTGGACGAAAACCTTCTCCAGAGTGCTCTGGACCTCAGACTGGGCCGAAGGTTCACCTTCCAACAAGACAATGACCCTAAGCACACCACTAAAATAACGAAGGAGTGGCTTCACAACAACTCCGTGACTGTTCTTGAATGGCCCAGCCAGAGCCCTGACTTAAACCCAATTGAGCATCTCTGGAGAGACCTGAAAATGGCTGTCCACCAACGTTTACCATCCAACCTGACAGAACTGGAGAGGATCTGCAAGGAGGAATGGCAGAGGATACCCAAATCCAGATGTGAAAAACTTGTTGCATCTTTCCCAAAAAGACTCATGGCTGTATTAGATCAAAAGGGTGCTTCTACTAAATACTGAACAAAGGGTCTGAATACTTAGGACCATGTGATATTTCAGTTTTTCTTTTTTAATAAATGTGCAAAAATGTCAACAATTCTGTGTTTTTCTGTCAATATGGGGTGCTGTGTGTACAATAATGAGGAAAAAAAATGAACTTAAATGATTTTAGCAAATGGCTGCAATATAACAGAGTGAAAAATGTAAGGGGGTCTGAATACTTTCCGTACCCACTGTATATATTTTATTATTCTTTTGATTTTGGGGTGATTTATGGCCCTGGTGTATTTTTGTCAGATTCACCCATATCACCTTAACACTGAGCTGCATTCATTGCATATTAATATAAAATAGTTAAAGGTTACCCTCAGCTGTAGGTCTGCATTAGTCACTGATACTTACGGGTGAACATTGTAAGGAACCATGGGATAGCGTACAGCTGAAAAGAACAGAGAGAAAAGAATATTCAGTCTAGCACATAAGCTATTTCTACAGATGATTAATATGAATAAACAGCATGGGTCCTTTTGTAAATTCCCAATAACACACCACAGTGATTGTGAAATTCATTAGAAGAAACCTGTGTTTGTAATTCAAGCCTTTGCTTGACACCCCTATGTGAAATGAGAGGACTTGTGTGTGGGTGTGTAATGAACAGCCGACATCCCCTCATCTCTTTCTCTCCCTGTCTCCCTCCGGCACCTGTTCCAACACTTCCTCTTTTCCCATGCTTTTGCTTGGTTGCGGTTGCGTAGGATGTCTAATCCATTTCGGCAGTTGATTGGTGGCTCTGCCTCAAAGGAGTGGAGGGAAAATGAAGGACGAGCACTGGACTGGTTTCAGTCTAGCCAGCTCAAGATCCCTGCTGGGAAGAGCTCCATCTCTTTCTGTGATAGACTGACCACTGCTAAACATGACAGCAGCTGCTGTGGAGTTTTCCCCTCTTAAGTTAAAGGGATAGTTCACCGGAAAATAAAACTATGTCACTATTACTTACTCTCATGTTGTTCCAAAGCAGTTTGACTTTCTTTCTTCCGTGGAACACAAAGGGTGATTGAGTTCATGAGAGAAGTAACAATATCTGATTCATAGACAAATCATTCTTTTGAGCTGTATCAAGAATCAATTGATTTGGTTCACAAGCCTGGGATGAATGATTCATTCATGAATCAGACTGATCCGGTTCTCTAGTTCACCTCACTGACTCAATGATTCGGTTGCAGCGGTTAACAGTCACTGTTATGGACAATTATCAGTGAATAATAACTTACATTTCTGTCTTTTCCACACACTAAGCTATCGTATGACTTCAGAAGACTTGGAATATAGTGCAAAAGTCACAGGAAGCTTGACACTACCAGTCCACGTTCACTTTTATTATTTGGAAAAAGATTGACAGGACATTCATCACAATTTCACCGTTTGTCTTCCATAAAATCAACATGGTCTTATCGTATGGTTTGGAACCACATGAGGGTGAGTAAATGATTACAGAATTTTCATTTTCAGGTTTACTATTCCTTTAAGAGGCATACATGATGGGAAAATGTCCAAAATAACATCTTGACACCCAAAATGCTGTCTTAAAGACGATGTCAGCAACTACATAAGCTTTAGAAAGTAACACAAGACAATAAAGCCCACCCTTGAGAACATCATTGAGTACATCATTAATAAATGTTGAAGTGAAAAGATGTGCTATTATGATTAAGCAACTTTGTGGATGTTTCGAGAGGAAAGTAAAATAAAAATCGGTTCGTTTTGGCCAAATAATGCAGGGCTATATCTAACATTATCAGAATGCCGACATGAAGCAGGACAGGAAACTAGGTCACTTTGCTATGAATTTCAGGCCTTCCACAGCCAAATATAATAACACTCATGGAGACATTATTAAACCGAGCCAAATCCCACTAACATCAGCCAAGATTAATTCCTGCCTCATAGACAGTTTGATAACAACAAGATAAGTCAAGTGAAGATCAAATATTATCCCAGCTATAAAGAAAATTAAAACGACAACTGTGAGGAGAAACAGCCATATTTTTAATGTGCAAAAACAATTTGGGTATTGTTACAACCCTAACTTGCCCTGATGAACGACAGTGTGAACTATTATAAGGGTCAGAGATGGGGTGGAGAATGGTCATTTAAAACTAAATTAAGACTGTTTTGGGGTAAGAAGCCTTGACTAACATTGTAAATGGTCTTTGGGGAAAGAATATAAAAGACACAAATATGTAAAAGGGTGATTCTCATGAAACCTGTCAAAAAATTATCCTGGTCCTGTTTTAATGTCGCTGTCCTTTTCTGCATATCAATGTCCTTCTTCTGCTGTTTTGTGCCCCTTTTCAGCCTGTTGTGACCCATTCGGCATAATGCAGCAGCCTGTTTCAGCTTATCGCGACCCATTCAGCCCCGTTTCACGGCCGGCCAACCAGGAAAGGTCCCGTTTCTCCCAATGGCCAGTCCACCCCGATAGCCGGTATCACAGTCTGTCTCCCTCATGTTTCCTAGGAATCTTATTTTGAAGTGATTTCCTGGACTACATTTCCCAGTATGCACTTCCCTCATCACTGCCATCTGTTCCTGATTGTTCTCACCTGTTTTCCATTCCCTCATTAGCTTTTGTATGAATACCCTCTTGTTTAGTTCCTTCTTTGCCAGTTATGTTTGTTGTTGTTTTGAGTTCCCGTTTGTGGTTTCCCTGTCAACATTTTTATTAAAGCCTGCACATGATCCTACATCTCCTGTCTCATCTCAGCAACCATCCGTCACAGAAGAACTGACCCAACGGCTGTCCATATCCTGCTTCTCAAGCAAGGGGACTGTCCAGTTGAGGATCACGCCCATGAGTTCTTAGAACTAGCGAATTTAGTGCACTATCCAGACTGCTCTCTGGTGGTTTTCATCCGGACTGGTCTGAATAGTGCACTGAAGGAACTGATGCCTCCGGCTCTGGAACGGTGCGGTTCCCTTTTCACAGTGGATTATGGCGGGAACCCTGGGCCAAAACCTGCATCCACGGCTCCTTGCTCCAAGCTTTCCACGGCTCCTTGCCCAAGCCTTCCACGGCTCCTTGCTCCAAGCCTTCCACGGCTCCTTGCCACAAGCCTTCCACGGCTCCTTACCCCAAGCCTTCCACGGCTCCTTGCTCCAAGCCTTCCACGGCTCCTTGCTCCAAGCCTTCCACGGCTCCTTGCTCCAAGAATTCCAAGGCTCCTTGCTCCAAGCCTTCCACGGCTCCTTGCTCCAAGCCTTTCAAGGCTACTTGCTCCAAGCCTTCCATGGCTCCTTGCTCCAAGCCATCCACGGCTCCTTGCTCCAAGCCTTCCAAGGCTCCTTGCTCCAAGCCTTCCACGGCAAATTGCTCCAAGCCTTCCACGGCTCCTTGCTCCAAGCCTTTCAAGGCTACTTGCTCCAAGCCTTCCACGGCTCCTTGCTCCAAGCCTTCCACGGCTCCTTTGTCCATGCCAGCCATGGCCAATGGGCCAGTACCCATGCCTGTAGCCTCAACCGTCCTGTGCAATCCTTACTCTGGGGTCTCCTTCCTGGCCACCTGGTCATCTTCTGGGTCCCCTACCTCACCAGTATCATCTCCTGTCTCATCTCAGCAACCATCCATTACAAACGGAATGCAGAAAATATTTGCATTACAGAGGAAAAACTATTATATTTTACTTTAACCGTTTCAACTTTGTGTGACTTTTTAGGCTTCTGCTTTTTTTCACAACCAAATTTAAAAGCTCGCCATACACACAGAGAGTGGACAAGCTGCAAAAATTGGTCCAATTTTACAGAATTTGATAGTCATTACACTATATGGCAGCAGGTACTAAGATAAACAATTATTCCTCTATCACCTTCAATCACAATATACAGGTCTGAAATGTAGGTGGCGCTCTTCCGAAGCTGAGCACTCACACCAGACATCCAGGCAATTTTGGATCACATGAATGTTCCCAACTGTTTCACTGGTGTCTTTGGAAACAGCTGAGATCCTCAGCTCTGTGCTGATATTTCATATTTCATCAATAGTTAAAACAGATTTTCCCAGTGATTTGTTTATCATACTTTTTCTGCTGGACTGCAGTTTGTGACTTGAAAATAATGTTACAATTAATAAAAAAAAATGTCAATGATCCCAAATGTCGGCTTCACTTTCTTTATGCAAATTATAATTTTAAATTTTTTTTTGTATTGATAAACATAACCAGGACATTTTCTTGTCAAGTTTCGGAAGAATCGTGCAGCAGATTGTCCCTTAAAAAAAATTATAAAATGAAATAAACTCAAGGTGGCAATTTTTTGTACTGACAAGAAATCACTCAGAGTCCATGTCAACTGGGAATCATGGCTAGGTTAATTGTACTCTATATAATAGTCTGTATATTACAGACTCCAAGTTCAGCAGTAGATAATATCAAAGTCATCTAGCAAGTCAGTCCACGGTCGGCCATCTTTGATACGCTCTCGGGAGGCTATTTCCAGTCATACCATTGCAGCTCCTATCTATTTGAATGGGGGAACACTGAAATCTCAAAAACTGTTGGTCAAGATTATGATCAGCTTTTAAATTTGATAATATTGGAAATATAAATTGTGATTCTTTAACTCATTTTACACTAAAACACAGAATTTTCCTGGCTTGTATAGCTAATGCGAATGCACGTTATCGAGTTGGTTGACAGGCAGGCGATGTCTGTATCTAAAAGGTGATTGGCATTTTTACCTGTAAGGCGGGACTTCCTTTCAAGTCAAGTCAAGTCAAGTGGTTTTTATTGTCGTTTCAACCATATACAGTTAGTACAGTACACAGCAAAACGAGACAGCGTTCCTCCAGGACCATGGTGCTACATAAAAACAACAAAGGACCAACACAGGACCACATGAGACAACACACGAAATAAAATACCTATATAAAAAAAACCTACATATACCTATATAAAGTGCACGTGCAAACATGTGCAAAAAGTACAGGACAGTACAACAAATTACTGACAATGAACAGGACAATAGACAGTGCAGCGCCGACCAGTACTCAGTAGTGCAAAAAGATGACAGTTTCTAAAAATGTAAACATAACATACTATGAGATAATGTTCTATGCACATAGCAGTTATTGAGGTAGCAGACAGTTATAAAGTGACAGTAATTAAAGTGCAACTCAGGACACGTGTGTGTCAAACCAGTCTCTGAGTATTGAGGAGTCTGATGGCTTGGGGAAGAAGCTGTTACACAGTCTGGCCGTGAGGGCCCGAATGCTTCGGTACCTCTTGCCAGACGGGAGGAGGGTAAAGAGTTTGTGTGAGGGGTGTGTGGGGTCGTCCACAATGTTGGTTGCTTTGCGGATGCAGTGTTTTTTGTAAATGTCTTTGATGGAGGGAAGAGAGACCCCAATGATCTTCTCAGCTGTCCTCACTATCCTCTGCAGGGCTTTGCGGTCCGAAACGGTGCAAGTCCCAAACCAGGCAGTGATGCAGCTGCTCAGGATGCTCTCAATAGTCCCTCTATAGAATGTAGTGAGGATGGGGGTTGGGAGATGTGCTTTCCTCAGCCTTCGAAGAAAGTAGAGACGCTGCTGGGCTTTCTTGGTGATAGAGCTGGTGTTGAGGGACCAGGTGAGGTTCTCCGCCAGGTGAACACCAAGGAATTTGGTGCTTTTGACGATCTCCACAGAGGAGCCGTCGATGTTCAGCGGAGTGTGTTCACCTTGTGCTCTCCTAAAGTCAACAACCATTCTACATCTGTTGACCATTGAGTGCTCAGAGCTCCTTGGTTGGGCATTCCAATTTCTCCCATTCATTTAAATAGAAGTGGCCCGTCTCTGTTAAATAAACCGATTATATCCTTTCAAAGTCTGCATTTGATTCTATAACAACAGCTGTTAAGATACTGACCAGCTCACTACAGTTCATCAGAGACAGATTCAATACTTATTCCCAAAACAAAAATCCCCATCTAAAAATTATTCCCACATGTTTTTTGGCTGCACAAATATACAGTTGTGAGATTTGTTGCCTGGATTTGTCTTTGGAGGTCAGCTATCCATCAGCGTATTGTGAGGTCATCCCAGCATTTGAATAAGAAGGAAGTGTGTGTGTGTGTGTGTGTGTGTGTGTGTAACTTGGCCAGGGCTCAAATTTCAGGGTTATCTCAATATGTGAGCGTCCTATCAATGACATGAGCTACAGCCAATCTGATTTCTGACAAGGATGTAAATGATAAGATAAAGTCAATCGCTTCGGAGGCGATCTGGCTTCAAAAACAAGCAACTGCTCATGTGATGAAATGCATTATAGCTCTTGGACAATTAATAATTAAAATGGAAGAATTTTAATCGATTGAATCATCTTAATAACAACTGTAGCTTTGATGATTGATTCATTAGATGACCACTTGAAAGGGCATATATTTCAAACAAGCTTCCCTCATTTTTGGTGCTTACTAAATAAAAGGATCACTATTATTATTGCTCATACTTGAGTTTAGGGTTTTGAATAAACCTTTACCCTTTTAAGTATTAAAGGGATAGTTCACCCAAAAATGAACATTTAGTAATGTACTCATCCGCATGCCATCCCAGATGTGTATGACTTTCTTTCTTCAGCAGAACACAAACAAATATTTATAGAAGAATATCTCAGCTCTGTAGGTCCATACCATTAAAGTGAATGGTCATCAGAACGTTTAAGGTCCAAAAAGCACATAAAGGCAGCAAAAAAGTAATCACGAAGTGATATGATAGAGGTGGGTGAGAAATAGATCAATATTTAAGAGTTATTTTTAATATAAATTCTCCTCCCTGCTGGAGTAAATGGCGATATGCACAAAGAATGTGAATCGACAAAAAAATAAATACAAAAAATTGAAAGTGAATAAATATATATTTATAATATAAAAGGACTTAAATATCGATCTGTTTTTCACCCACACCTATCATATAACTTCTGAAGACATGGATTTTACCACTGGAGTGGTATGGATTATGTTTATGCTGCCTTTATGTGTTTTTTGGACCTTCAAAGTTTTGGTCACCATTCACTTGCATTGTATAGACCGACAGAGCTGAAATATTCTTCTAAAAATCTTCATTTGTGTTCTGCAGATGAAACAAAGTCATACACATCTTTGATGGTATGAGGGTGAGTAAATGAGTGAATTATGTAATTATTTACTAACTCTCTTGTAATTCCTTACCTGTGTTCCAAGTGTTTTGAAAAAAAAAAATAGCTTTGTGTGAGGAATAATCTCTATATTAAGTCACTATTTACTTATAATCTTCCTGAGAGATGCAGTGGAGGGGAAGATTTTTAGAGAACAGCAACTGTACCTCACATAATGCCATTGTATGGCTTCAGAAGAGTTGGAATAAAGCACATGATTAATGTGGACATGTTTTTTGGAGCCTGACAGTCATGATCACAGTGATCTGTTATTGAATGAAAAAAATAAGATAAAAAAACCTACATTAAGATTAAGAGAATAAATAATGACAGAATTTATTTTTCAATGTACTATCCTTTTAAAACATTCATCTCAGGATGGCACATCTCGTATGAATCCAATCTCGTTGAGGTGATTGCTAAGCTCGGGATCATGGAACACAATCATCTGCGAGAAGACTGTCAGATATTCTGAAAAAGTGAGAATAAAGAGCATCCAGGCATTAACACTCTGGCCAGAAACACTTTTCCACTGTTTTACCTGTGGCTGGAGAAACACTCGGCTCAAAGCTCACTCAATGAACAAAACAAAGCAATTCTGGCCCTGAAGTGCTGACAGCTGAGCTACCAAACTCAAACAACAAACATGCTCAAATGTCAGGCTGCAGAAATCCTTTCAGTGTATATGGCTGCAATCACTGTAGTGAAACAGCCATAAACAACAGCAAAACAAGCATGTGCATGCATTGCAAACCGTTACAAACGACTCTGCGGATGTTGTAATTAAAGAAATGTGAGCAATTTTTTTGCCTAAAATAAAAATCACACTCCAATTCAGTACAGTGGTTGTATGCTTTTTTTTTATTATAAATAAATAAAAGAAAATAATTATAGTTGGCTTAAAAAAAATAAAAAATAAAAAAAATTTATGACCGTTAAAAAAAGTTATATATTAAAATATAATAAAAAACATATTTGTAAAAATTGTAAATCATGTAATTTAAATTTTACAATTTGTAAACATTATGGTAGTATTTTTTGTACTTTAATTTATACATATTTTAATAAACAAAATGTATTACTAAAATATTTGTATTGTTATTATATTACAGTATGCATTTGGCAGGCATTAATTATTCCAAAGCAGTGTCAGAAATTTACTTTTCCAGAAACAGGCAATAATTGCTGCATGTATTTAATTTAGAGGCATTTATTTACATTTATTAAGGCTTTTTTATTATTTAATTTTTTATACTGTGTATATATACTAATGTATACTGTGTCATTCTTTTTTTACATACTTCAATTTAATCAATTCACTTAAATAAATTCTACATCTTAATAATTAAATTGAGAATGTATATTACTCCAACCCATTAAATTATATCAACATCAAATCATATTTTATGTGATATAATTAGCTATAGTCATGATATAACTAAGATTAGAATAGAATACTAAGAACTATATTAGATGTTTTAAAAACAATTTAAATCAATAAAATAACTTTTTATTTACTAATAATAAGTATTTTTGTCATTTTTGGGGACATTTGTGCCACAAGCCTCCCTTAATTGCTGACCCTAATCAAACGTGACTTCAACAGTGCACACAAACCTAAAACAAAACTTAAAAAAACTCAAAAGGTAAAATATCTGGCATTACATAAACATAATGTCACAATCCAAAATACCTTCACAGTCTTAAAAATAGGTTTTGTTTTCATTAAGCAAGCAATAGTGACTTCTTTCATGTGATTTGTGGGGTGAAATATGACCTGGATATGTTTTTAACACGTTTTGTGAAATTCACACACACAGAGACCTTTAAAAATCCCATCAGAGTAAGTATGATATATATATATATATATATATATATATATATATATATATATATATATACTGGTATATATAAAGCTTCAAAGATCTGTCTGGTGCCATCTAGCGGCTGGTTGAGTAAGATCTGTTGGTGCCATCTAGTGGCAGGGTGAGTAGATCAGGATGAGACACCACCCAGGCCTTCAGGACCCGTTTGAGCTTGATGTGACCATGAGGTGAATACAGCAGCTCATCGTACTGCTGACATCGAGGGATGTCCACTTCAATCTGTGTGACAAACAACAACAAAATAGAGGCTGACATTCTAAGAGACTTTCAAGTATGCACCCTTAAATTAGCTCAAATGAGCAGCTGGATGGGCAATCAATGCTGTTGACCACCAAACATACTGAAATATTCAGCAGGAGATAGTCAAACCTTAACCGGGCTTAAAGGTGAAGTGAGGCACTCAGCAAACAAAGTGAATTATTCAACAGACTGATCAATTATTCAGTACTTCAATAACCTCAATCAGTGCCAAGACTATTAAAGACAGGGAAAGGATTCACACCTGTCTGACTGTGGGGATGGGCGTGTCCTTATCGATGCTGTCGTATTTTGTCACATTCTGGTGTGGAAGTGACTTTCACATTCTGCCACCTACTGGTCAGGGTGGAGCTTTATAGTAAAAAAGGACATAAATATAGATTTGTTTCTCACCCACATCTTTCTTATCTCTTCTGAAGACATGGATTTAACCACTGGAGTCTTATGGATTATTTTTATGCTGCCTTTTATGTGCTTTTTGGAGCTTCAACATTTTGTCACCATTCATTTGCATAGTGAAAACTTAAATATTCTTCTGAATATCTTTGTTTATGTTCAGCGGAAGAAAAAAAGTCACACATCTGGGATGGCATGAGGGTGAGTAAATATTGAGAGAGTTTTCATTTTTGGGTGAACTAATTCTTTAAACCTGTGAAAAGTATTAATATAGTCAGCACATAAACAGATGATTGTTATACAATGCACAAAGTTATTGCATTTATGTCAGCATTTGATTAGTTCCACAGATTATGCAAATAAAAATAAAAAAAAAAACATTTAAGAATTTTTTTAAGAAAAAAAAAAGAGTCTGCCAGCTGATCTTTTTAGTTGCCAAATGTATTGACTCAAAGAGTACACAGAACCTTATTAAAATGAGGCATAAAACATTTAATGCAAAAATATATCAATTTCAGTAAATCATTACTTAAAGCGTTCAATACAAGTTTGGCTCAATCGACAACATTTGTGGCATAATGTTGATTACCACAAAATATATTTCTGACTCGTCACTCATTTATTTAAAGGGATAGTTCACCCAAAAATGAAAATTCTTTCATCATTTACTTACCCTCATGCTAGACCCCTAGACTTTCTCTCTGATTGAGAGGATTGACCATCAAAAAGCTAAAAAAAAAAAAAACACAGGCAGCAAAAAAGTAATCCATATGACTCCAGTGGTTAAATCTATATCTTCAGAAGCAATAAAATAGGTTTGGGTGAGAAACAGAACAAAATTTAAGTAAATGTTTTACTCTAAATCTCCACTTCCACTTTCACATCTGAAAGTAAAAGTTAATGTGGATATTTAGAGAAGAAAAGGACTTCAATTTTGTTCTGTTTCTCACCCACACCTATTATATTGCTTCTGAAGACATGGATTTAAACACTGCAGTCATATGGATTACTTTTATGCTGCCTTTATCAGATTTGTGGAGCTACAAAGGTCTGATCACCATTCGCTTGCATTGTGAGGACCTACAGAGCGGAGATATATTTCTAAAAATCTTTGTTTGTGTTCTGCTGAAGAAAGAAAGTGATACACATCTTAGATGGCATGAGGGTGAGTAAATGATAAGATAATTTGAATTTTTGGGTGAACTATCCCTTTAAGAAAACAAAAATTGCATTTGCAGTGAGGCTCTTACAATGGAAGTGAATGGGGCCAGTCGGTAAACATAAAAATACGTGATAAGATGCGCAGATTGACGGTCTCAGACATGGAGGCAACTGAGATTCCAAATTGGGTAGAAAAGGGGAGAAAGAAGCAACACTACTACCAAAAACATTTGCAATTTAGATTTACATTATAAATGTCTTTACTGTAAGCCTAAATCTAACTCATTTACATTTATGCATTTGGCAGACGCTTTTATCCAAAGCGACTTACAGAGCCCTTATTACAGGGACAATCCCCTGGAGCAACCTGGAGTTAAGTGCCTTGCTCAAGGACACAATGGTGGTGGCTGTGGGGTTCGAACCAGCAACCTTCTGATTACCAGATTACCAGTTATGTGCTTAGACCACCACTACACCACCACTCCACTACACCAACTCAACCCCAAAGCTACTTTGGAGAAGGATTAAAGGAATATTCCGGGTTCAATACAAGTTAAGCTCAATCGACAGCATTTGTCACAAAATATTGATTTACACAATAAATAATTTGAACCTTTTCCTTAAAAAAAAGCAAAGCTCTGGCTTACAGTGAGGCATTTATAATGGAAGTGAATGGGGGCCAATTTGTGAACCTTATAATACTCACTTTTTCTAAATTATAGCCACAAGACAAAAAAATGTGCGTAAAGATGATTTTAATGTTATGAATCACTTACTAACATTTTCTGTGTGAAGTTATGGACAATTTTGCAACTTCGTTGCCATGACAATGTAATGTTAACAAACCCGAAAACCCTTTTATAACATTATAAGCTCCAGATTTCTGTTTAAACCCTCCAAAAATGAACCACATTCACTTTAATTGTAAATGCCTCACTGTAAAACAGATTTTTCCTTTTTAAAGAAAAGGAGTGACGAGTCTAAATTAATTTGTGTGGTCATTTTTGTGGAGCTGAGCTTGATTTAAATGTAGTCCCTTTTTCTTTGTGTGGACATCCACATTGATCCAACATTGAGGTGATTTCATCAGGTTTTGCTATTATTGTAATGAGCCATAATCAGAAATGTGTGTGAGTGTGAAAATCACCTTGAGCAGTATGTTGAAGAAGACAATGTGTGTAAGCTGGTACTCTCTCTCTCTCTCGGATAATGAGCGGCAGTGTGATGTGGCTGACAGTTCATTACTGCTGTTAGACTGAGGCAGACTGGATTGTCTTTGTGACACACAGATCACACATACACCAGCTGCTGCCAAACACACCACAATACTTACAGACCCCACCAAATAAAGTTTTGCTGCTATTAGTCTGTGTCTGTTCGCTTTGAGGTTAACTAAATGCTAGTGTACTCCTAAACACTGAAAAATGAACTGTTTGCAAATACACACATATAAAATGTAGTCTTTTTCTTCTGTGAAAACTGACCAAATATTGATGACATCGTCTTGAGCTCAAGGGCGTATTCACATTTTTGACCAATCAAATGCTCTGCAGAATGATGTCCCTCCCTCTGACTGGCACCAACATGTAAAAAAAACACTTTTTTTTTTTTATTATTATTATTTCATAGTTCTCTAAAATATGGAGATAAAATGTGAGCTAGTGATGTTAAAAATGGGTAGTATGTCTCTCCAGCAACATCCTTCAATCTCTGGAATGAAAATTTTAGAGGCATCAACATTCGGTTGATTTGTTAGACACATACAGACCACTGAAAAAAAAAAAAGTTCAATATTGTTCAGATTTAGCAATACGTTTTTTCAAAAATAACTATCAAATTTCAATCTAAATGTTGTATCTAAATCTTAAAGGAACAGTTCACCCCAAAATGTGTAATTCTCTCATCTTTTACTCACCCTCAGCCCTTCCCAGATGTGTATGACTTTTATTCTTCTGCTGAACACAAACAAAGATTTATAGAAGAACATCTCAGCTCTGTAGGTCCTTACAATTCAAGTGAATGGTGAGTAAAACTTTGAAGCTCCAAAAAGCACACAAAGGCAGCATAAAAGTAATCCATATGACTCCAGTAGTTAAATCCATGTCTTCTGAAGCGTTATGATAGGTGTGGGTGAGAAACAAACCAATATTCAAGTCCTTTTATCCTATAAATTCTCCTCCATGCCCAGTAGGTGGCGATATGCACAAATAATTTAAACTGCCAAAAACAAAGAAAGAAGAATTTGAAAGTGAGATTGATAGAAGAGGAGACTGATAGACAATGAGAAGTGGACAGAGATTTAAGCAGAAGTGTACATTACATTGCTATTAATCACATCTTCAAATGCACAAGTTATATTTCCAAATGCAGAGCACAGAATTCACAGTTTAACAATGTTTGTTTAACACCTTGGTTTGTAGACTAGACTCATGCACAACACAGTAAAACCATGGTAAAACCATAATAGGTTTCTTTAATAAGATTTTGTATCTTTTTATGACCTCAAACAAAGAAATACTCACCATATTCCTAGTTTTCATATCTCAAAGAACATACTTTCAAAACGTGTACAACCTAACAATGTGTTCCACAGAACAATATACTGTATGGACTTGTAATTGTTTAAAAGCATATTGTCGTTGCACTGCTAGTCAGCTGTTGTACTGACTGCACATGATCTAACTGCTGTACATCCAGGGCTGCATTTCCCAAAAGCATTGTAAGCCTAAGTAGGTAGCTTAAGCTTGTGATGCATTTGGGAAACGCAGCCCAGGTTGATAAGAATCCTGATCTGATAGCTCAAATCCAAATATTTACAGAGTTCCCTCAGGAAGCTCCAAATGTGCACAGCGGGGGAGGCACAGGGATGTGATGGGGTATATACTGGGAAGAAAAGCTCTCGAAAACAGAGTCCCCCAGAGCTCAGCTTGGGTGGGCCTGAGAGAAATCAAGAACCAATTAAAGATACTATAATTAATATATCGTACAGTTGTCCTGTCATGTGTTTTGAATAACAGACATGAAAGGCCTATTCAAAATCGATGGACATTTAAAACACATTACATGTTTTATTTTTTTTTTTTCAATTTGGCCCATTGAAACAACTTGGTGTAAAAAAGTGTTTAATTTAAAACCAATCAGGCTTTTCCACCCTATAATTTAAGAAAAGATCCAAACATGCATAAATACAATGACTGATTCTGTCGTGCAAATTCACTGAGCAAACACGATGAGTTTGAGAATTGAGAAGAGATGAAGGTAAAGCCCTTCTCAAGACATTTCACAGAATAATGAATAAAGCTAGGTCTGACAGCATGAAGAAAGAGCTTTAGGAAGATGTGCGAGAGTGTGTCTATACGTATGGAAACGATAGAGAGGGTGAAAGGTTAACCTTTTGAAGGGAGAAACATCAGGCATTTCCTCAATAAATCCTACACATTTTCAGGCAGCTCCTGGGAAACACAGGGCCAAAAATGTTACAATGTTTGCATACTGTAAGTGACTGGTGACAACAAGTCATTTTGCAACAGCTTGAGTCTGTTTACAGTGGAAATATTGAATCGGCACGCCTGCTCGGAAAGTTTACTAAAACGGACCAATCAGCTGTAAGCTTCATTCTAGTTCTTAGCAGCAGTAAAATGAGAGAAACCAAACTATATTTTCAACATAAATCCACTGATTTCAAATTTTGTTAACTTATAATACCTTATAAAAACTAACTAATATTAACTAATAATTATTATAATTAGGACTGGCGATTTAACTAATTAATTTCATTTAAACACTTTAAAATGCCCCCGACCTGTGTGTAAATTCCATAATACTTGATGCAGCAGGGGGCAGTCAGCGCGCCAACTTCACAATCAACACGCCTCGTCAAACCAGCATACAGCCTTCCACAGACGCACTTTAGCGCTCAAAGACAACTGGACGGAGCACAACAGAATGCAGGAATTTCATTTTCAAAATTTCAAATGACAAATAACTTGACATATCTTGCTAAAAATACAGTACTTATGATTTATGAGCTGAAAACAAAGGAGGCACGACAGAACCACAGTGAGATGCTCCAAAAGTGTCCATGTGATGCATGAGTGCATCCAACAAATAAACAAAAAGCAGGGGACAGTAGAATATATCTAGGATATGTTCAGTGATAATAATCATTATTTTGATTTTAAAAGCATTTTTGTATTGTCTAAACACGTGTCTGTTGCAACTACAAATAAAGAAATATATATATATATATATATATAAAATTGCAATTAATTACTTTCACATCATGCAATAAATTCCATAAAAAATGTTATCGCTTGACAGCCCTAATTTATTTTGTTCAATGATATGGAAATAAACATTATTTTTTATTTAACATTCACTTTATATTTATATTGTCTAAATGCTTTACTTGTCTGATGCAACTACATTTAAATGGTATATATATATATATATATATATATATATATATATATATATATATATATATATATATATATATATATATATGATGTAATGTATTTGAATAAAATCCTATTTTATTTCTATAATTAATGTTTATTTACAGTTTTCCAAATTTGGTTTTATTTCAATATGCAGATATATTGAATCAAATTCATTTAAAAAACAAAACCAATTCACACATAATATTTGTATTTAAATTATTTCACATGGACAAGATAATAAAGTGGCTGGAATAGCTTAAAAATAGAAGTCAACTTAAGGTCCATCACAATCTGATATGTACATTTCTAGTGTACACATTTTCAATGATAATAATGGGAGCGATTTCATTTTGATACGTTGCGACGGGCCACTTGCGTCCATTGTAAACACAGTGTTTTATTTGTATTTTAATATTGCCGTTTCAGGTATTTACATGGCAAGAAAAAATATATGACTCTTCAAATGTATTTGTGTAGACACAAGTAAGTGAAGCAATAACCTCTTTACAATTCGGCACTATCAGACAATCATGCAATAAACCTGCCAACACCAAAATATTTTACTAGGACATTTGGAAAACGTTAGCTGTACGGTTACAGCACTCTCTGTCATGGAAAGAAGACCTTATTTCAGTGGTTTCAAAGAAAAAACCTTTTGAGATAAGACTGAGAGCATGACAGTGATTGTGTACTTTTTTGTATTGCAGTAAATGGTCTATAATCAAACTGACATCTGTTTTTGAATGGAATGTAAAGAACAAAGATAAAAGACTCTATCCATTCAAACATACTAACCTTAATTGTATCCAAGCACCCGTGTTCCTCTGACAGATACTCAAGGACACAATGGTGGTGGCTGTGCGGATCGAACCAGCGACCTTCTGATTAACAGTTATGTGCTTTAGCCCACTACACTACCACCACTCCATACCACCACACCACTCTATACAGCACATTTAAAAACAATCATGGTAGACCAAAGTGCTTTACAGTGGTATCAAAGGCAAGACAGTATAACAGAAATAAAACATAGGTAATAGGTCAATTTCACTGTTTTTTGTTTTAGCTAGGCGGCATAGGTGGAAAAAACCTCGATCTAACCACTTCTTTAATTTGTTTGACGAACTTTAGGCTACTATCAAAGAAAAAGTCTAGGTTCTTAGCGTGAGAAGTGAGATGAGGAGTGAGAATACCTAAGTCAATGCTGTTCACTGTTTTAAGCACATTTGGTCCAAACAGGATCATTTCTGTTTTATTCTCATTTAGGTGTAGGAAATTATCTGTCAGCCAGGTTCTGAGTTCCTGCAGACAAGCTAAGAGAGGGTCTAAAGCTTGTTTGTCATGACGTTTTATAGGTGCATAGATCTGTGTGTCGTCAGCGTAACAATGAAATGACACCCCTATTTGTTAAAAACAGCGCCCATAGGCAGCATATATAAAGAAAATAGGGTAGGAGCGAGGAGCGAGCCCTGCGGAACACCACAGGTAAGCCGTGCCACAGAGGAGTTTTGCTGGCCCACTGCAACAGAGAAGCTTCTATCTGATAGATATGACCGGAACAAATTCAGAGCCGTACCTCGAATACCAACACAAAGCTCAAGGCATGAAATAAGGATATTGTGGTCAACCAGGTCAAATACTGAGCTAAGATCTAAGAGTACCAGGGCCATGACATTCCCAGAGTCTGTAGTCATTGGGATGTCATTGAGTACCTTTAGTAGAGCAGATTCTGTAGTATGCGAAGCCTTTAAACCTGACTGGAGAGGTTCAAGGATATCGTTCATATTTAAAAATGATTGCAACTGGGTTAAAACGGCCTTCTCCATAATATTTGCAATAAAAGGCAAGTTAGAGATAGGCCTAAAATTGGTTCAGATACCGGGATCCAAAGAGGGTTTTTTGAGGAGAGGTGTCACCATTGCATGTTTAAGGCAAGTCAGGACAGACCCAGTGCAGAGACAGTTGTTAATATCAGACAGTAAATCTGGATCAATAGTGTCAAATATTTGCTTGAAAATGTGTGGTGGTATGACATCATTTGGAGATAAGGTAGGCTTTAGATGTTCAGTGATTTCTCTGCATTATTGTAGAGAAACAGGCTCAAATTCGCTCCAAACAGCTGGACAAGATGGAGTCTCAACAAGGTCATGAACATCGCAGCAGCTGAGATAGAATACTGGTAACCTTTTCGATTAAGAAAAAGAAAAATTAAGAACGTTTTCACATAGATCCACTGATGTCTCAGGAAAAATAGTTAGGATTTAAAACTGCATTGATGGTGGAGAAAAGAGTTCATGGGTCTATGGGAGTTTTTAGTTATAACCGCAGATAGATATTTAAATTTAGCAGATTTGACAGTTTTTTGGAAGGTGGACAGTGCATTCTTCATTATTTCGTAAGACACTTGTAGATGGTCCTTTTTCCATTTACGTTCCGCCTGTTGGCAGATCTGCCTGAGTGATTGCGTAGTGTCATTAAACCAGGGCTCTGATTTTGGTTTTCGGTGACGTGCCTTTAGTGGAGCTATAGAGTTTAAGGTATTTGAACAGATGCAATTGAATAAAATTGAGATGTTCCTCGGCATCCCAATTATTTGATGAAGATGCAAAATCCAGAGGTTTACGGACCTCGTTATATGCATTTAATAAATCTGTAGAGGAGGGTGGAGAAAATAAACGTGACAAGCATACCTGAGATGGGACTTTTACAACAGAGTCAGAGAGAGAGGTTGAAAATAGGACTGGATTGTGATCAGAAAAGATGTTGTCACAGATTTCAATGCTGTCAACAAATATTCCATCCGTTAATACCAAGTCAAGGGTATGACCATGTGAATGAGTGGGGCCAATTACCCACTGAACAAAATCAAAGGTGTCAATAAGGGTTGAAAACTCCTTAGATAGTGGATTAGAAGCACAGCATAAGTGAATGTTAAAATCTCCCAAAAGTATAATGCTATCAAAGCTTCACAATCCCCCAGAAAATCAGCAAATTCATTGATAAAATGCTTGTTTTGTTGTGGAGGTCGTAGATCAATATGAAAAACACAGGATTACCAAGTTTCATATGCAGCAACAAAACCGAGGGGAATTAGAGAATAAGCAGTACAGAGGGACTAGTTCAAAAAATTGACTTAAGTCTCCCATTTTAATCCAAGTCTCTGTTACCAAGAGAAGAAAGTTTTGTGAATTAAAAAAGTCATGTAATATAAAAGTTTTGTTTACCAAAGACCATGCGTTGGTCAAGTTGGTAAGTGCAATCTTAGCGGTAATGGTTTACTAGCAGTAACTGTTACACAGCAGATGGTGCGGCGATTAAGGTGGTTCACTCCTCCTCGGCACGTCCTGGGTGAAATGCACTGAGGGGTCCCGACAGGCGAGTCAGGGGAAATTGCGACTCCACCGATGAGGTATCTCCAGTGAGCGCAACACGACACGCCATCGGCAGTAGAGATCCAGTGTTGCAAGGGCCGAACTGGATCGGCGAGCAAGATCCTAAGCCCGGCCATACTTCCACCTAACCGTGATACCTGCTTGCTTGCCACGTCTCCTGCGGCGCTTCTTCCGCAGAAGATCAAAAGCCCTCCAACGCAGGTAATCAGGGATGTTTGGTGAGGGGGGAGGCCAGCAGAAGTGAGGTCCACTCAGATTAAGCGTGGAAATCTTAGCAACTGAGTTGCGTATATCAAGCAGAGTTTGGTGATCATAAACCAGTGAATAATAACTATACATAAATAAAATAAAAAGTAAAAGAAATGAAGACAGAGAGGGGAGCAGACGGCAAGCCACACACACCGGCGCCATCTTCCAAACAGTTGTGTTGATGTAGTGACACTAGGGGTCCCACTTGGGAGCCCCAAACACCTCTGATCTTTGAGAAAAGGCCAAAGGGTATTGGCAAATGGAATTTGCATGCCACTCCCCCGGAAATTCGGGTATAAAATGAGCTGGCTCACAACCACTCATTCAGATTTTTCCTTCGGAGCTGAGCGGTGTAGAGCAGCAAGTTCCACTGGCGTGCCATTCACCTGACACACGAGAAGCATATGATATACGGCGTATTTTAGCAGCTTTCTCCCCCAAGTGCACAACTAGTGCAGAGTAGGCCCCTGGGCACTTTGACGGCTAAAAGAGTGTGTATTCTTACAAAATAAAGAGTATATTTTCCTCTAAAAGAGTGCACACTGATGGAGAGCATCTTTTTAAAGGTGCCTATCCGTCTGTGTGTAGTTCCTGGTCTCTATCTCTCCACCTCTGCCGGCCACGATCGCTGTCTCAATTGTCTGGGCCGTGAGCAGCGAGAACATGACCATAGCAACGTTGCTGTCACGGCTTTCCTTCTTCCAGGGGAAAGCCACTCCAGCCGCTACCTGCCCCGGTCCTTCTACCTACAGGTACAAGGCTAGGACAGTTAGCTCTGGGGCCGATTTGGGGAGCCCAAAGGGAGTGGTTCTGGCAGATAATCCTCCACGGACCTCCCATTCCCCAGTACGCTCGTTAGCCCCGGTAGACATCTGGGATGAGACAAGCAGCTCGCCTCAGGGTGAGTTTAATGTCTCGTTCGGGGCTTGAGAGCAGGATGGATTCTTGATCGCAGCATTGGAGAGTGGGTTGGCGCAGTTGGACGCTGAGGACTTGACTGGGCTCCCACCTTTGGGTGTGGCCACCCAGTCTGAGGCAGTCATGCCGCTCGGGTTGATGCATATAAGACCGCTCCAGCACTGGCTTCAGACTCGAGTCCCTAGATGGGCATGGCGCCGCGGCCTAAGTGGCCTACCACGCTGGTGCCAATCTACTTGGACCACACGCAGAGCTTTAGACGCTGAGTAGACAGCGGAAAGAAAATGCTGTCTCCAAACAGAGGTTTGCCCACTGGATCATGGATGCCATCACTTTGGCATACCAAGCCAGGGCGTGCTCTCCCCTTTGGGATTACGAGCACACTCCATGAGGAGTGTGGTGTCCTCCTGGGCACTAGCCAACGGTGCCTCTCTAGTAGACATCTGAGCAGCGGGCTGGGCAACACCCAATACCTTTGCGAGATTTTATAATCTCCAGGTTGAACCTGTTTCGTCACGTGTGTTGACAGGTTCGAGCAAGTAAGTGTGCGGGCAGCTGGCCGGATGTACTGCTTTCACACAATGCCTTTCCACTCCCTGAAGGGAAGGCATATGCTTTTTTCCCCCATGCGAGTTCACAAGTTGGTGAACCCTGGATGTTCTTCCTCCTTAGCCCTACGGCTGGCGAATCTGGCAGAGGAATTCGTAGCCGGGCCCAGTATGTGTGCTAGTATGCCCTGTACTGTGGTAGTTGCTCCACATGGGCTGGTTACCTGTGGTAACCCCTTGTGACGTATTTACCACAGTACAGTTTCCCTGAGGGCAAATCCATGTCTCCCTTCAGCAGGGTCCTTCCCCTCTGGGTAGGACCTACCACGCGGCTTCTTCCACTTGAGGCTGAAAAAGCCTATGTGAAGTATTCGCCACATGTTAACCTCCCCTTCGGGCAGGATGTGGTCTCCGCGGTATCTTTTCCTCTTGGGGGTGGGGGGGCTGTGCTACGTTCTTGGGGTGTTGGAGAGGCTACGTTCAGACCAGATGTGCCTGCTATTTGGCACGCAGCGACTTGCCTGCACCATCACCGTCAGTCCATGTAACACAGATCCGCTGGTTGTGGCGTTTTGTATAGGGACCCCTTGTATCACTACATCTACACAACTTCGAGTGAGTGACAGATAGGGAATGTCTTGGTTACTGTTGTAACCTCTGATCCCTGATGGACGGAAGGAGATATTGTGTCCCTCTTGCCACAATGCTGTACTACCCGCTGAAATGCCCTGTCTCTGCTCCTCAGCACAAAACCTGAATGAGTGGTTGCGAGCCAGCTCCTTTTATACACATATTTCCAGGGGAGTGGCATGCACATTCTCACCATTCCCATTGGCCTTTTCTCAAAGATCAGAAGAGTTTTGGGCTCCCAAGAGCGACCCCTAGTGTCATTACATCAACACAACAGTAACCAAGAAGATTGGCCATGTTCAGAGCATACTACCATACCACTTGTATTGATGCTCGACTTGACCTACCATTTCCAATGTGATAAAAGCCATTACTTGATTGGACTGCCAAAAGTTGAGATATTGTATACTGGCAATGCATACAAACGTTTTGTATTTTTCTGAGATAATATTACAAGATTTATAGATATATTTCTGGATGTAAGTTGTGGATGTTGTTATACATTATGTTATACAGTATGTATACAGCATACTTTTTAAAACCATAAATTTTTTATTAGTTTGCAGAATACTGTTACACTACAAAGTATGTATTATGCATTACCTAAGAAGTCCATTTCAAACACAGCCATCTTCATTACCTCACACAATATTTTGCTACCAATATATGTAAAACAAAATATGTATTATGGGGAACATAATCAGATTTTCTGAAAAATAAAATTCAACACAGTCCTCATTGGTCAGAAGCAACTTTATGAAAACTTTGAGAGCATACCACACAGATTTCAAACAGAAGAACCCCAAGAGACCAACGTCTGTTTTGGGCCCTGAAGGAAGAGGGATGATGGAGGGGTCACTGGAACAAAAACAGCCTTGAGCAATCACCTTTGGAGGCAGGTAAGATGGACACCTGGAGGAACAAAAAGCAAAAAAAGAAGAAAGGTCTTTCAGAGTGCAGATGTAGCCCTTTAGAAGATAGATCGATTCAGAAGAAGACATGCCATCACCCAGAAATCCCGAATCACAACCGGTTATTACAAAACAAGCCCTGTGAGAACATGAGGGCCCCTGGTTGTGCTATGTTATTTATGATGCCATATAAAGAAGCTGTTTTGATTTCCAGGATCTGCTTTTGATCAAAACAAAGATGGGCCACTATAATGCACATCTAATTTGAGTTCATATTTCTTTATTATGAGAGCACAGCATGACCCATTGATCTTTTCCTCATGAAAGGCTGACGCTTCAGTCCAGAGCCATAATGCATCTTAAAAAGGTGCACAAGATTTAAAGCATGCGCTGACTTTCTGCTCAGCAGAATTATATTCTGTGCCCTGATATAGACTCCAATATAACAGGACACAAACAGAAAACATTGCACTACACACATCATATGCTCTTTTATATGCAACTGACCAAAAAGTAGCAAATCATAGTTCTAGCTTATTGGTTATAAAAAAAAAAGACAAACCCTTTGATATGTCCCACCCCAACTTCCTGTTTCAAAAGGAAATATGTCAACACAGGACAGAAAACTGCTCGTTAAGCCATTTCATTGAGTTTTTAACAAGAGTAAATAGACAAAAATACTAACTGGCTGAGTTAGGTCAGCTTAAAAATGTATTCTTACATCATTCTTACATCATACAGAATGTCTTTGAGTTTTCAACACAGTTCAATGTTTCACATACCTCACGATCCAGGAGCACATTGTGGGGGGTCAGGGGGGTTTATTCATGCAGTCCAGACCTTCCAGTACTTCATAGGCAATCTGTAGCACCTTCTCCAAACTGAGCGAGAAAGAGAGAAGAACAATTGAATGCATCCATCATAACTATAAGATTATTTGAACTGATTTCACATTCATTCAAATTAAATAGTTTAACTGATGTCAATCTGTTGAAATTGAAACACAATCTTTTAACTGATGTCATATTTATTGAAATTATACAACAATCTTTTAACTTATTTCACAACTATTTAAAATTAAAATTGATCTTTCAACTTACTTCATATTTATTCAAATTCAAATGCAATCTTTTAACTGAGGTCATATTTATTGAAATTAAAATTTTATATTTTAACTTAATAAGTAATCAAAATATTAGATCTTTCAACTTATTTGACATTAATTCAAATGCAATATTTTAACTTATTTCACAATTGTCCAAATTCAAATTCAATCTTTTAACTGATGTCACAATTTTTCAAATTCAATCTTTTGACTGATGTCACATTTTTTCAAATTCAATCTTTTGACTGACATTTATTAAAATTCACATGGTATATTTTAAGGAATAATGGTTTATATCGCATTACAAATAACATGGTTGTATTTAACGGCCTTAAAATTAATTAAATTGGCATTAGAATTCATAATGAAATGTCTAATTTAGAAAGTAGATATCAGAAAGAAAAAAAAGAGTATAAATGAGTGGTCTTAATTGTAAAATCAGTACTAAAGCACCAGTTATATGTAATTCAAAAAATGTAATTCACATTTCTGTGCATGATACTACATTACTTTTTTGAGTGTAAAAGGCACTGCATTAAACTGCATTTTAATGTAAGACAATTTGAGGACAAACATTTCATCTGTGCAAGCAAGCCATTGGGTCAGTCTAACTGGCAGCCTCTGTGAATATCTCTTAAAGGGAGGAAATTGTTGATTTCCCAACAGCTCACATTCCTGTGGTCATCAACACTACAGAAGCAGTTTTTCTGATATAAGTTTCAAGAGATTTAATGAATAAAATCTCATGTATATCAATAAATAAATATAAACAAGTTAGAATTAACTAAAGATTTGGATTTATAAATGATCAGTTCAGGATTTGTGATATTCCCCATCACAGCCATAACCTGGAAATGGAAGTGCAGTGTAGTTCTAGCGGGAAGACTAGCAGCTGTACATCATCGCACCATCAGCGGGGTAACTCCCAGTCAATCACATGTAAGCCATTGCTTTATAAGCCTGATCACAATCTATCACATTGCTGTTTCAGTGTGCTAACACGTCAACCTCCACCACCCCACCACCACCAGTTGAGTCCCGTCCTGCACAGGGGTAGGCACCTCGCCCCTGCCTCCTATCTCCGGCAGGATATGACGGTTCCGAGTACAACTTCTTCGGACCGCCAGACGGGGCCTACGCCAAAGAGAGAGACATTACTTTTCTGTTTTATATCCATCAAATAACTGTCATCTTAAAATTTCACTCAAGTCTGCGTGTCTTCATGATAGAAGTGCTTTTATTTTAGATACTTTATTAAAAAAAATAGAAATGATGAGGATCAAATAAATTACTAATAAATGATTCTAATCAGACTGCGCAAAAAGCATTCCTCTTTACTTTTACTGGAAATAGTTTTAATGTTGAACTTCCTGTGCATGTTTCATATAAGTCACGTCTTATGAACAGTAATTTCTTAGAAATTAGAAACGCTTGTGGAAAGATCAGAATGATGAGTAGCATGTTCCTCTGGAAAGTTCAGGGGGGGGTTGTGTGAAATAATGCTAGATTTTCTAAGAACAACTGATTGGAAATAATGACTTGATGTTTTTGTAAGAAATGGAAGTTTCTTGTTTCAGTCATTTTTTTCTTGTCTTTAGTAATTAAGGTGCTTGCAAGGAAACATTCTAGAAATATATCTCAAACAATCTAGTTAGTGTTTGTTCTAAACCTCTGACCCTAAAAATTACATTTCCACAATCAATTCGGTCCGAACAGCTTAATGTACAAATGCTATGCCAACTATGTTTTGCAGATAAATTCAGCCTTAGATTAAATTTTTTTTAATTAAATTTGGGAAATGCTCGATACTGAATTGTGAATGTGTAAATGAGTTCAACCTTCCTCAAATAACTTCCTCAATGTCACTAAAATCTAACTCGTATGACATGAAAAACAAATGGGAGTTATTTGTTTCATTCGAACATGCTTTTCCATTCAAAATCAATGTGTCTTATGCATATACAAGTAACTAAATGTAACTTAAGTTGTTAAGTGTTTAATGCTTCTTTAGACATGTCTTATCATGCTTAAGGCATCAAATGAGTCAGTACTACCATTATTATAAAACTTAATACATTTCCTTTATTTATTATCTTATTTTTATATGTATTTATTCCCACCTGTATTTATTTCCATATTTAAATATTCCCACATTTATTTATTTTTGTATTTATTCTTACATTTCTGTCTCTTGTATGATAATGATGTGGACGGATCCTGTTTATCATTGTCTTATTGTAGATTGAAGCGTGTGCTCGATTACGCTTGACTTGTTTTGATGTGACGTTAGGTCATCGCCATATTGTGTAAACTAAAGCTATTTGTGGGGCTAAAAACATAAGAGCTTTTGTCAATCCAAGATGTATTGGTTATACTACACTCACAAAATAAACGGGGAGCTGTTTCTTCAACAAAACCACAAAATGAGCAAGTTTCATAAATGATATGATTTAATCTTATGCTTTTCTTTTTTTTTTCTCTCTGTGTATATAACTTCATATTTTGATGTTCGCAAATCCATAATATTGTTTTCTGTTGTTCATTGTAAATGATACAACCAAGCTTCATTTACCTGATAGTTTATGTATGTATGTATGTATATATATATATATATATATATATATATATATATATATATATATATATATATATATATATACACAGGCGTATGCAAAAGGCACACCTGACAATTTCCATGATTTTCATTTATAAATAATTGGGTGTTTGGATCAGCAATTTCATTTTGATCTATCAAATAACTGAAGGACACAGTAATAATTTGGTAGTGAAATTAGGTTTATTGGATGAACAGAAAATGTGCAATATGCATCAAAACGAAATTTGGGCACCCCAACAGAAATATCACATCAATATTTAGTTGAGCCTCCTTTAGCAGAAATAACAGCCTCTAGATGCTTCCTATAGCCTGTAATGAGTGTCTAGATTCTTGATGAAAGTATTTTGGACCAATCCTCCTTGCAGAACATCTCCAGTTCAGTTAGGTTTGATGGTTGCTGAGCATGAACAGCCCGCTTCAAATCACCCCACAGATTTTCAATGATATTCAGGTCTGGGGAATGGGATGGCCATTCCAGAACATTGTCCTTGTTCCTCTGCATAAATGCCAGAGTAGATTTTGAGCAGTGTTTTGGGTTGTTGTCTTGTTGAAATATCCAGCCCCGGCGTAACTTCAACTTTGTGACTGATTCCTCTACATTATTCTCAAGTATCTGCTGATATTGAGTGGAATCCATGCAACCCTCAACTTTAACAATATTCCCAGTACCGGCACTGGCCACACAGCCCCACAGCATGATGGAACCTCCACCCAATTTTACTGTGGGTAGCAAGTGTTTGTCTTGGAATGGTGTGTTCTTTTGCCGCCATGCATAATGCCCCTTGTCGTGACCAAATAACACTTTGTTTCCACCTTCTTCCAAAACGAAGCTGGCTTGTCCAAATATGCGTCTGCATACCTCAAGCGACTCTGTTTGTGGCGTGTGTGCAGAAAAGGCTTCTTCCGCATCACTCTCCCGTACAGCTTCTCCTTGTGCAAAGTGCGCTGAATTGTTGAACGATGCACAGTGACACCATCTGCAGCAAGATGATGTTGTAGGTCTTTGGAGGTGGTCTGTGGGCTGTTTTTGACCTTTCTCACCATCCTTCGCCTTTGCCTCTCCGATATTATACTTGGCCTGCCACTTCTGGCCTCAACAAGAACTGTGCCTGTGGTCTTCCATTTCCTCACAATGTTCCTCACAGTGGACACTGACAGCTTAAATCTCTGCGATAGCTTTTTGTAGCCTTCCTTTAAACCATAATGTTGAATAATCTTTGTTTTCAGGTCATTTGAGAGTTGTTTTGAGGCCCCCATGTTGCCACTCTTCAGAGGAGAGTGAAAGAGAACAACAACTTGCAATTGGCCACCTTAAATACCTTTTCTCATGATTGGATGCACCTGTCTATGAAATTCAAGGCTTAATGAGCTCACCAAACCAATTGTGTGCACCAATTAATCAGTGCTAGGTAGTTACAGGTATGAATAATGAGTGGGGTGCATCTGGGTCAGCATTGAGAACAATTTACACTGGGCTAATGAGATCAGTGTTTGATTATGGGTGTGTAGCATATGGGTCAGCCTCCAAGTCATTATTATATAAACTTGATGTAATGCAAAACCAAGCCTTGAGAATATGTAGTGGAGCAGTCAAAACCTCTCCAGTGGCAGCCATCCAAGTGGAGGTGGGGGAGATGCCATTGTATTTGAGAAGAGATCAGCTTGCTCTAGTGTACTGGGCTAATCTTATGGGACATAATGATGATCACATTGCACAGCCAGTATTAAGAAACTGTCAAGAGCGACTGAATGAGGGAGTTAAAAGCTTTGGGTGGTCTATCAAACAAAAAGTTGAGAATATGGGGTTAAGTGAACTTAATATCTGTACTACAGTACCATACTCTACAGTTCCCCCTTGGACTTTTGAGGAACTAAAAGTGGATCTAGGGCTACTTGAAGAAAAGCAGGAGAAGGAAGTGGACAAATGGAGAGTTAGTAGATATATAGCAGAACATTACAGGCAGGATATGATCATATTTACAGATGCTTCGAAAAGAACTGATAAGAGGGTGGGAGTGGCGCATGTGGTGCCTGAATTGGGGTTGGCTGCAGGTAAAAGGCTAAATGATGATTTGGCGGTATATACGGCAGAGCTTGTAGCTATATGGTTTGCCCTGTTATGGGTAGAAAGTAATGGGGGTAATAGAAAAGTAGTTATAGCATCTGACTCTAGTTCTGCTCTTTTAAGTTTCCAGAATTCCCACTCAGGGTCCAGGAAAGACATTCTTCTGGATATTTTACAGTTAGCGAGTGGATTGCAAAAGGCGGGATTAAAATTTTCCTTCTTATGGGTTCCAGCCCATATAGGGGTGGAGGGGAATGAGCTGGCTGATATATATGCCAAGAAAGCAGCAGGAAAAGACAACATTGATGTGGACATAAAATACAGCAAAGCAGAAGTTAAGAGCATTATTAAAACAAGATCTTATGAAAAATGGCAAGTCTATTGGGATAATGAACCCGGTGGGAGACATCTTTTTAGTATACAGCCTAAAGTTAAAAAGTTTGCAGATTCAATCAGAACTAGACATGAGGAAGTGGTATTGTCCAGGCTGAGAATTGGGCATACCAGACTTAATAGTACTTTATTTCTAATGAAAAAGCATGTTGATGGAAACTGTGGGTATTGTATCAGGTGTAGCCCTGAAACAGTAGAGCATGTATTAATTCATTGTCAAAAATATTATCAAGATAGGCAGAGGCTTATTGCTCAAGTAGAAGCCAATGAAAGTGTATTTGAATATAGGAATATTTTACAAAGAAAGGCTTGGAAGATTTTGCATTTTTTGTTTTTGTTTTTAAAGAATACAGGCCTTTTGAAAAGAATTTAATTTTATAGAAAATATGTAACTCCTGTTATACACTCCAGTCCAGCGGTGGCGGTAATGCAACAAATAGTTGTCAACCGCCATTTAAAAAATTGAAGAAGAAGAAAGTATGAATAATGAATAAAAAATAAAAACTGCCCCAAAAATCACACTTTTATACTATTCGCATCTGAATCAGTACAATCCCAAAAACAATTTAGCTCCTTGAAGAGGAGAGCATCTTCAAATTTACTTTAATGTTTGCAGAAATACAAATTTCCCTCTAGCGAGAGGATTACCTTCAATTGAATTCATTTCTCAAACACAAAAGGAATTTATAACACTAATAAACCTGAATAACTTTTCCCACCACAATTACATGTCCTAAAGGACTAGAAACAAATCTTGTTTGATCGATCTCAAAGGGACGTCTTCTCAACGAGGAATCATGCATGATACAAAGAGCATTGTCTACGATAAATACTAGACTAACATAGCCATAAAAGCAACCCAAGATAAAAAGAAACTCTCTTACAGCTGGAATTTGCAGACAAATAAGGTCAATAAATCACTGAGATAAACATCAATAGGATAAAAGAGGATACAACTAAAAACAGAACCAACAGAACCAAATGTTGCATAATTCAAAAGATAAGGCAGGGGACACATTTCAACACCATAAACTGCAAAACAACTTGGCATTACAACAGTGACATGCATTGGTTTAGTTCATGCATAGGTCATCCTTTTCTTTCTCTTCCAGTAAAACAGACCAAAAGGGCAACTTGGCAACTAAATAGTGGGCATACGATTTGGGTATCTTTACGATTTTGAAGTCACTTACTGAGACACAACAGGCAATAAAGCACCAAAGCCATACCATGCTATCCCTCTGGTGATGTCCACATATTGGCACAGTCTGGGATGGGGGATGGTCTTGATGATCTGGAAGTGCCCCAGGATCTTGATGAGTTGGAGGTAAGAGGAAGACCATTGCTCCCGCACACATCATGAGGAAGAGGAGAGGCAAAGAAGCTGAAGGCCCCCAGCTCAGCATCTCTGAGGGGATGCATGACTCGCCTGACGCTTAAACACACTGACACAAGAAAAGAATAAATAGACAGTTTTAAATGCATTCTTTCATATATCGCATTTGTTTATTTACTGGTCATGTGGTCCTTTGTGTGATGTAATGTGAAAAATTTATAATTTTACCTTCCAGTGAGTTTTTGAGTTTTACTTTTGTTTTTATAATAAGAGAAGTGTAAGAAAAGGAAATTAGTTCTTGCATGGTACCCAGAGTTTGCCTGTTGTATTTGTGCCTGTGGTACGTACCATTTGTAAGTCACTTTGGAATAAAGCATATAAATAAATGTAACAATTGTAGTTAGGCCATAGCAAGATAGCACCTTTTTACCATTCTTACATCAATGCATTGAATATATTTTAAAAAGTGTAGCAAAAACAATGAAGTAGATTGAATCACTTCCTTTATATCACTTTTTTCTTATTAATATTAAAATTTGGTATGACTACAACAGTTCTGTCAGAATAACATAGTTACTTTTTATTTTATAGTTTTTATTTATGTATTTGTTTGTTTGTTTTTTATAAATTTTTTATTGACATGTAGAACAATATTATGTTTAAAGGCTTTGTTTTATTTCAATTGTCCATGTTGTGATTTCTAAAATAAACTTAAATTAGGGAAAGCTATAATTAACGATAGTAAAATGTTTCCAAAAATAAATATTTTATATTCTATATATCCTATAGTCGGACAGGATCATACACTAAAATAGATATAAATAATAACAACACAGTTTTTAAATGCATGCACATGTGCATGCATTTATGAATGAATGCCTAACAATTACTAATACTTGCTATAAACTGTGAATTACAAATTGAAAATCATAACAACAACATACCTGTTTAATAGAAATGGAAAAGTGCTCCATTTGATAACAACTCTATTAATAATTTCCCAGATATGTATGTGTGATTTTGATAGATCAGTAGACTCTTCCTGCGCTTGTAAACAGCTGCACGATACGTGACTGACACGTCATCAGTGCGCGACACGGGTCAGAAGCGAAAGGCTGAATTCGTGCGCTGCCTGTGCGTACAGATAACATCCGATTGCACTTTTATGTGAGTACTAGAGCACATATAGATATGTCCGTTCGGTAATAATGTTTGTTTGTGTATGTAATGGCTTAAAGAAATGTTGTTAAAGCAGTTGTAGAAGAGCCGTTATAGAGTTGTACACGAGCCGCGTTGAGTGACAGTCAGCATGGTGTGTGCAGACACAGATATTAATAGTGCTATCAGTCACGATGCGTCTGTATCCGTCCCAGATCTGCTAAAGGAGCATATTGTTGCTGGATCTAACATATACATCTGCGTCAATTTATTTGTTACAGTTATTTACAATAATAATGATTCAATTGTTGTTACTTCTGACTTTGTGCTGATTGTCTTCAAGGTGCACTCAGTAATTTCTTTTGTTATAATGGACAGTTTCAGATGACTATTTACAGTCAGGCAGGATTACTTGAATCCACGAGTGAAAGTGACAAACAACAGGACGGTTGCTGAGATTAAGATAGTTGTATTGGACTGGTCATGTGGTCCTTTGTGTGATGTAATGTGAAAAATTGATAATGTTACCTTCCAGTGAGTTTTACTTTTGTTTTTATAATTTCAGGTCATACAGGTTCTGTGCACCTGTCAGGGCCGTAGCTAGTGGGGTGAAAGGTGGTAATGATTCTGGGTGCCCAAAGGCCAGGGGGGCCTCACAACACAATTCTAAACACTAATTTTAAATGGGAAATGGGCCCAGAGCAATATAGAGGCAGGGGGCCCAGAATATGTAGATCAGGTCTACCAAACTTCGGAAAGGTCAGGGGCTGCAAAGCTGGATCCCTGTACCCTCAAGGGCTGCACTCTTAATTTGTATGATTATATGTATGTATGTGTGTGTGTGTGTGTGTGTGTGTGTGTGTGTGTCTCACACATCATATAAATTCTGAAGATATATAATTCATCACTTGTGTCTTTTATGATGCCTTTATGTACTTTTTGGAGCTTCAAAGTTCTGATCACCATTTAATTGCATTGAATGGACCTACAGTGCTGAAATATCCTTCTAAAAATGTGTATTTGTGTTGTGCAGAAGAAAGTCATGCACATCTAATCATAAGGTGTGTAACAGTTCAAGTTTCTGATATAGATCAGTTCTGTTCTTGTCACTGTGATTGACAACTAATAAACACCGTGACTGTTCAACATCACCCCATTAAGCATTTTTGCGGCAAAGTAGATCGCTATAAAGCTTGCCGTCACTGCACGAAAAACTGTTGTAATTTTCTTTTCCTGCAAATACTGTTGTCATGACGAGTACATATCTCTGATGAGCTATTCAAGAGATTGGACAGATTTACGACGCGTTAACTCCACTGATCTATAATCAGTGGTTAACTCTCAAGTGAGTTTACGAGCACGCATGTCTGATTGGCAGGCCACGCGCCAGCGCACACGTACTACGTATGAACGCGCGTGCGCAGACTGACCGCCTCTCATAATATCAGCCATGCTCGGATTATTTGTTGTTATGTATTTATTTGTAACAACCCCTTTCAGTTGAATTTCCTGTCTAACGGGATTTAGCAATGTAGAGAACTAGCGTGAATCCTCATAAAAATGGACCCCTCACAATTCATACAGATTTGATAGGCTGCAGATAAATATATTTCTGATGGTCTCACAACGCGGGCCACGTGTTGAGTAGCGCTGCTGTAGATGAACAAGTCATATAAAAACAACAACATACACATTGTTAGGTGTCTGGTTTAGGTGTCATATGTCTTATTTATTTATTTTCTTGCCTGAGTATATATTATCGAGACCGCATATGATATAAATGCCTTGATCTTGTTCTAATTTACTTTAATAGAATCCTTTCCTGAAACAGACCTCTTTTACAATTTATTGCACTAATTCAAGGATGTGTTCTAAGCCAAAAAAGTATCATAAATCTGTTTGTCCCACCGTTGTTAGAGAGAGCATGTGGTGATAAAACTGTTTTAGATTTCACCACCTTGTTTGTAATGTTGTAGCTCAGCTGTGGGAATGTATAACATGACAGCAATCTTAAAACTTGCCATGTTAAATTGGTGTCAAAAGAAAGCTTTACACAACAGGGTTTTTTTCCTGGCTTAAAATGAGGTGGAGGTGGTACCATACTGATAAAAAAAAGTGACATTAAAACATGAATACACTCCTAATGACCTGGCAACTGAATACTAGTGTTAATTTTGTCAGCTGTTTATTAATTTAGTCTTGTGTCAAATGTCTTTTTTAGTTTTTATCATATTTAGTCAACCTTGTACCATTTTCTATTTATTTTCTGGTCAAGTTTTAGTTGACAAAGTCTGGGCATTTTAATGTAGTTTTAGTCAGTGAGAACTGTTGACATTTTAGTCATATTAGTAGCATTTAGTCATATTGACATTTTAGTCACTGAACACTGTAAACATTTTTAACCATAAGAGTATTATTGATAAGCATTTGTCAATCTAGTCTATCCAAAACCTATATATATGCAGCAAGGAGGTGGCTGCCTAGTCATGCACAATACCAAGTCAGCAAACGTAATTTTTATTGCACACATTTTTTGTTCCCAAAAGCAGTAAAATGGGTAAAGATTGAATATATTCTTTGTTTGGGTCCCAATGCACTTGTAATATTGGTGGCTATTGCTGTTATATAAATTGTTATTAAATCAGTCCCAAGTATTGAATTAGTATAAGATTCATTCAGATGAAATTGTATTATTTAAAGACAGACTCAATAGAATAGATTATATATTTAGAATGACAAGATTAAAGGGATAGTTCACCCAAAAATGACTTATCTCGTTATTTAGTCACCCTCATGCCATCCCAGATGTGCATGACTTTCTTTCTTCTGCTTAACTCAAATGAAGAATTTTAGTCTACTTTGTTGGTCCAGTTAATGCAAATTAATGGTGACCAGAACTTGGGTCCAAAAAACAGAAAGGTAGCATAAAAGAAATCCATACAACTTCAGTTGTTAAATCCATGTCGTCATAAGAGCGATATGTGTGGGTGAGAAACAATATTTATGTCCTTTTTACTTTAAATTCTCCTCCCTGCCCAGTAGGTGGCAATATGCACAAACAATTTGAATCTCCAAAAACAAAAGAAGAACTCTTTGGAGAGTACTTAGGAGGGCTGGTGAAAGTGGACATTTATAGTAAAAAAGGACTTAAATCTGTTTCTCACCTACACCTATCATATCACTTCTGAAGACATGGATTTAATCACTAGAGTCATATGGATTACTTTTATGCTAACTTGTTGTAGCTTCAAAGATTTGGATACCATTGACTTGCATTGTATGGACAAACAGGGCTGAGATATTCTTCTAAAAATCTTTGTTTGATATCTGCAGAAGAAAGTCATGCACATCTGGGATGGCATGAGTGCGAGTAAATGATGAGAGAACTTTCATTTTTAGGTGAACAATTCTTTTAATGTGAAAGCAGTGATGACTGAGCTTTTTGGACAGTTTTTGGTAAGTGTGTTGGATCCCGACTCATAATTTCAGGGGTTATGAAATGAAAACAGTCCTGTCATGGTGCTCATAAATTCTTCCACCACAGGCCCATTTAAAGGAGTTCAAGAACTTCAAAAACAAGAGACTTTGATCCACGATATTATCAACTCCAGCTTTTTTGTGTTTCTAATTTCCTCATCCGAATGCTTTTGTTTTCATCACGAGCCAGCTGTTGTTTCCAGCACCACCCTGCTCTATGTGTTATGATGTGTTCTGCTCTTTTCCTTCGCCTTGTAAAAATTCCCTCAGTCCTTTTGTGTGCAGCGGATGAGTCGGAGCCAAATGTGTAATGTCAGTGTTGCTTTACCAGCTGTCTTTGGACTCAATGGAAATGTGCTGTTGTTTGATCCTGTCTGGAGCCAAAGAGGATTCCTCTATCACAAACAATTTTATAGCGGTGCTGGGGACAGGAGGACAGTGATGCAATTTCAGTACACACGTTTAGACGGCTTGTGGTTTGATTCCTTTCCCTTCCTTGTTTGGGAATTTTGTGTGATCAACTTGACCCCGAGATTGTCAATGGCATTCTGAAGTTTCCATAGACAGTTATCACTCATGGTTACAAACAGTGTAAGGCCACGTCCACACTAATCCATTTTCGTTTGAAAAGATTTTTTCTTTTGCTTATATCATTGTTTTCCAAATTATCCAGTAAAAGAGAGCATTTTCGAAAGTCGGTAGACCGATTAATTGTTTTTACCAATTGCTGATGATCGACTATTGACCTAATGTGGATTAAAAATGTTTTAACATTTAATAAATCGATTTTAAATCAATCAGTTGATTAATCAATTATCAGACTTTTCCACCACCTTACAGATCGATATTTGCAAAATCCAATATTGGTCAACCTCTACTTGAAAGCTGATTTGATAGAAAAGTTTCATTTTTATTATTATTATTAGGGCTGTCACCTTAATTCAGTGCGATTTAATTACACAAAAATAACACTATAAAAAAAAAAAAACAATCATATCTCCAGATATGGAAAATACCTACCATTCAGAGCAGAATTTAAGCTTGAAGTACCACCTTTTTTCAGCAGGGGTCAGTAAGCGAAACACCAGCTGATTGCAACATGCAGCTGTACAAACAACAAACCAGATGAGAACTCATTCTTGCATTTAAACAGCTGGAGGGAGCGCAATTCCGAAATGCAGGGATCTGAAGACATGTTTTCAAACTATGTTTAACTTAACACAGTAACATAAAACTCTAAAAGTGTCTGTCTGTCTGACACGTATACATGGACGAGTCCTTAGAAATGCCCTTATAATAGATATCTCTGACAGATTGAAGAATTAAATTGCTAAATGAACTGCTGTGAAAACTTGGCATAGTAGTGAACCTTCCCAGAAGTGACCGACCTTCCAAAATTCCTCCCAAGAGCACATCAACGACTCATCCAGGAAGTCAAGGACAACATCCAAGGATCTGCAGGCCTCTCTCGCATAAATATAAGTCACTGTTCATGACTCCACTTTCAGAAATACACTGATAAAAAATGACATCCATTTTGCCAAAACACACCTTGATCCTCAAACATTTTGAGCGAATGTTCTGTGGACTGGTGAGTTGAAAGTGGAACTGTTTGGAAGACAGGGGTCCCGTTACAGCTGGCGTAAATCAAAGACAGAATTCCACAAAAAGAAATCAAACCTACGGTCAAGCATGGTGGTGAGAGTGTGATGGTGTGGGGATACTTTGCTGCTTAGGGCCTGGGTGACTTGCAAAAATTGAGGGAAACATGAATTCTGTTCCCTATCAGAAAATACTTAAGGAGGATATCCGGTCATCAGTCCGTGAGTTGGAGCTCAAGCGCAGCTGGATTATGTAGCAAGACAATGATCCAAAGCATAGGAGTCAGTCCCCCTGAATGGCTCAAAAGAAGCTAAATTAAAGTTTTGGAGTGGCCTAGTCAATGTCCTGACTTGAACCCGAATTGAGATGCTGTGGCAGGATCTTAAACACGCCGTTCATGCTCGAAAACCCCCTAAAGTGGCTGAACTAAAGCAGTTCTGCACACCGTTGTGAAAGACTGAGCTCCAGTTATCGAAAGAATTTGGTTGCAGTTGTTGCTGATAAAGGTGGCACAACCAGCTATTAAGTTTGAAGTTTTTCACATGGGTAATATAGGTGTTGCTTATTGCTTCAATTAAAATATATATTTGAAAACTGTATTTTTTTATTTATGTGGAAGAAAACAATATAGTATGAAAATACACAAAAATAGAAGAAATCAGGAAGGGGCAAATTTTCACAGCACTGTATATATGTGATTCATTGTGACTAATTCGATTAATTAATCAGCATATCATGTAATTCAATTGATTAAAAAATATTGTTGATTGGCAGCCGTAATTATTATATAATTTTCATATCATAATATAATACTATATAACATATTTTTATCATTTCAGAGTTTGTAAACATAAAATTTCATGTTGTTTTTTGCTGTTCAGACTGCAAAACAAATATATATATTTTACAGCCTGTCTGAACGAAGTCTGAAGGTACTAACGTGACAATCAAAAACAAGTTTTGCTTCTACGACTGAGATTAGAATGCAGGATTTATACTTTGAGGTTTTCACATGTTGTTTGGCATTCAGACGATCTGTTTTTTTGAGCATCTGGCTGGTGACAGATGTTTCATTGTAATTCCCCTCCATGAAAGTGGATAAGGACAGAAATTTGGCTACAACTCGGTATAAATTTCAAACTAAAAAAACATATACAGCTTGCCAATACATCTCATGTTTACATGCGTCAGAAATCTAAAAGATCTCATTTAAAGAGGTCGTGCCCTTTTGATGCTTAAGCGCCATATATGTTTTCCCAGATAGGGATTGGGGGTGTGCTTATGGGTCCTCTTTCCTTTTTTTGCAGATGTTTATGAGTGACTAAGAGTTCCTGTGGTGTTTGATCTTTGTCTTGGCTTGTTTTTCAGGTTCCTGGTACAATCCCTGTTCAAGATGTCAGGCCACACACCCTCACTCCTGAGACTGGAACAGAAGGCTGCGGAGGCTGATCAGATCATTGAGTACCTCAAACAGCAAGTCCAGCTGCTGAAGGAGAAAGCCAGTGAGTGGGAGATCTGGAAGTGCAAAAGTGTACCATTTGCTCCCCGAAAACTTGGTTACATAAACAGTGGAACTGTTTTATGATGGGGCAATATTTGTCCACTCGTATTGATTTTTAATAATCACAGAAAAATGATGAACATGTTTTCTGGTGTAGTTGTGCAGGCCACCGTTAGAGAAGAGAAGAAGCTCCTGGAGGAGAATGCCAAACTCAGGAAGGACGTTGAGGAACTGAAGAAACAAGTTCTGGAAAAGGAAAGGAAGAGAGGAGGTATATCACCATCCATAGGGAATCTTGAACCATACAGTGCAATCACAGATGATTTGGTTCTTCAGCCTGGGAAGATCAATCGCTTCTCTGAAGAGTTCTCCAATACACCAATCCATCAAATGTTGTTTCCAGAATTTTGTGTTGAAATCACTTGCATCTGTGTTGATGCGGTGCCTGCAATTGCAGGAGTGCAGGTGTTCAAGTCAACATAAAAATTGAGCTCGTTCGCATGTTCGTGGTCCTATTGTGCACAATTCATCAGTGCACATTATTCCAAATTTAAAAATTGGCTTTGTAGTCTTTTATCAAAATGGAATAACTTGTTCCCACTCATAACCACAAATTCCTCTTCATTTCTCATCCACTCCCATCCAACTACGTCACATTTCACAATCCAGGTCCCTCCCTCCATTTTTTACTCAATTAATGTACGGATTCACCTGGAAATACATCAGTTGCGAACAGGATTTCATGTTGACCTTTAACAACTCCTCTTTGTATTTATCAATGAGCAGTTTATTTTGTAGTCCTAAAAAATGAAAGAAAATTTGCTTTTTTTTAGACATGGGTTCTAAAGGTAGACTGATATATATCGATTTTACAAATTAATCAACACCAATATTTACTCCTCAAAACCGATATTACCGATATTATGTTACCCTTAATCTGATGAATATGTAATATATATATAGGCTATAAAAACCTTAATTTGGTTAATAGTTAACTGTAAAGCATTGTTAGTAAGCCAAGGCTCAGTAATTTCAAAATAAGAGTCCCTGTTGCATTTCGGGCTTGTTAATAGTTAAGTTATTTTGGACTCTTTTAGCCTCTTTTTAGTTTATCAGCCTTTTCCACCACCTTAGCTATCTGTATCGGCAAAATCCACTATCGGTTGACCTCTAATATGTTTCCCTAGGAATTTCCAATGAGTTTGTTAAAAAAGTGCTTTTTGATTTATGAGTCATATAACATTTGTGTTTAATGTATGATTGTCAATGAACCGTTGGTGTCCTTATGTAGCAGCATGTTAGCTGAAGTTGTTCAGACCTTAATTAACTCATTAATCCAAAACCACTTTTCTAAAAAAAAAAAAAAAAAAACATAAAAAAACATCAGAAATTCCTGAACCCATTGTAAATTAGCCTCCCTATCAATTTGCAGACCAACAAGGGAGGCTAATTTACAATGGGTTCAGGAATTTCTGATGTTTTTTTTTCATGAACAGCTCTATTAGACTAACAAAATTAGCATTTACAATTGACAAAGTCATATTTCTGCTGATAACAAAGTAAAATAATGTGATTTCTTTGTTGTCAGTGAAAGAGGTGCCAATGCCTTTAACGGAGACCAACGTCCAATGTGTGTCTAAACCGACAGCCCCGGAGCCACCTGCCCCAGCAACCCCTGCTGCTCCAGACACAAAAACCACTCCAGCCAAAGACAATGATGCCACCAAAAAAATGAAAGCTGAGAAAAAGGGTAATCTTAATAGTTTTTTGCAATATAGTCCTTTATAACAGTTCTCATACATGCGTTGGCAAAGCTTTCAGATATTTCTGTTTATTCGTTTGTATTGGAGTCCAAAGCTATTTGGTTTGGAACGTCAGAAAATTTCCTATCTGTCCAACAGCACTAATTGAACTTGCCTAACATAGAACTTCTTTTTGAATTAGCAGAACGCATAATACTTTGGTAAATCTACTCCCATTCACAAATATTTCATTTTCTATATTTGTAAAGGGTAAAACAAATGCATTATAATGAGCTCAAACTTAAAGGAAAAACTTAAACTGTTTAAGGTTAAAATAAGTTAAGCTGTATTGACGGTATCCGTCAAATTGCCGCATTAAAATGTTTGTAGAAATCAGCAAAAAATCGCATTAATAGTAATGCACTTATAATGGAAGTCTGGGGGGGGCATTGCACTAAAATACATTTTAAATATATACCTTCTGAAAGTCTAGCCACTATAAAAACCAGTTCACAATTGCATAATAACTTGTCTTTGCAAAGCTATACCCAATTTGTCATCTCCTGTCATGACTATGTAAAGCCAGAAAACCCTGTAATTTTCGCATGATATGCAATCAAAGATACAAGGAAACTAGATAGGGATGATCTAATTTGTATTGGATGCTGCACATATCTTTAATAGAAGTGGATAAAACTTAATCATCAAATGTCAAATGTGAATTCAAGTCTAACCCAAGGAAACTGAAGGCGAACCAGATTTGTAGATGCCACTTTCGTCTGCAGAATGTTGTTTCTTGGTGTTCCTGCCCTAAACAATAGAGCAGTTGGTATGAATTTGTTTCCCTTTCATGGTTATTTATTATGAAAATGATTGTCATTTTTATTGACTCATGTCCTTTCAACTTAGAAAAGCTCTATTCTGAGTACAGATTGCAGATAATTGTTTGTACATTATTTATGCCACTAGTTTTGAGGTAAAACAGGTTTCTCTACATTCCTGTGGGCCAGATGTCAAACTCATTATTCTCTTCTCCATCAGTGTTGATGAATGATGTGTTTTGGTGAAGCTGAGAGCCTCTCTTGCACCTGTTGTTCATTCACATCTTATTTCTTGGCAGTTCAGTTTGATTTCTCACATATTGGAAGGCACTTTGTAATCTTGGCACATTCAGACTTAGCACAAAAAATTAATCGAATTAAAATGTAAATCCTGATACGGACTTTTGTGATTTATTAAATCACAAAAAGCCTTCCAACAGCTCTTAGACTATGTGCAAATGTGAGATTTTGCAAGATTTGCAAGGTGAAGTGTTGGTCCGAGAAAGTCACCCACCCCTCAATTCCCGCAACTATGATACATTTGCAGTATTTTCAAATGACCTGAAGTGAAGAGAAACAAACGGCATACGGAAGCCATTGTTGGCTGAATCCTATAGCGCTTTTGGGAAAAGCTCGGAAACAGATTTTGACAGACCAGCATAATTTCCACTTGTAAACTTTTTGAAGAATCCCAACAAGTCCTTGGTGAGCAATATCCAAGCTCTAAAAATAAGCTCTTTCAAACAGTTGCGTTAAAAGCACCTCACAAACTGAAAGCACATTTCCTCCGGTTGGATGTGTAATGTAATAAAACCCCAGAATGACACAGTTACTGTGGTTGGTACAGTGATTCTGTAAACATGCCTTTTCACAAACATTTATGGAGTGCTAGATGATGATCCATAACTTTCGCAATTACAACCATCTTTGGAGCCACAAACATGAAAATATCTGTACAAAATATATTCACATTATCAGCAAGAGTGAATTGTTCTGTGCCCATATAATCAGATATTAATATACTGTGAATTTTTGTCTTGGATTGAATTGATCAATGCAACATCACATGTGTTTATTTATTTATTCAATAAACTTAAACACTGAGATTTTGCAAATTATGTTGAGTGCGGTCAGAGCGAACTGGACAAGATTGAAATCCCGAAGATTCACTTTCTCTCAGGACGAGATGAACATGGATTGAATCTGTTGAATACATGACATGGACAAGAAAGTTATTAATTGTTAGAACAATAAAATAACAATTGTACCTTTTTGTACGTTTTTAAGCATAATTCCAAAGCAAAAACTGATCTGATGGAGAGAAAAAAAAATAGTAATAATTATGTACATTAGGTGGCAAAGTTGCGTTATCGGCCTATATTGATTTATTTATTTATTTTAAATCGTTATTGTATAATCCAAATAATTGAGTAATGTTAATCATATAAACCTGAAGAGAAACCGTTAGATTATACAAAAAAAATTACATTTATGAATACTTTATTCTTTCTCTTAAATTGTCCACGGACCTCCTAGCACTTCCTCGTTGCACCCTAGACCCCCGTTTGAAAACCACTGCCCTAGCTGAATTTACACTATTTGATCATTGTGTAATGAATTACTGCTGCCATGATCACTAGAAAATGTACACAAAGATCTCTTTAATGCAAATTACCACTTGCTTTCCATGGGCAATAATAGCGCGATGTGAATTGACGGGCAAATAGTGCTGAATTTTGTGAAACAAGCGCAAACTATAATAAGTGTCATTTTTGTCGAAAGGAGGGATGATCATGCTGAAGTACAATGATTTATAGAAATGCTGGTTTGAGGTTGGTTCATGATTAAGATGTGGGTTTTTGCACTAAGATACCAAAGTGTCACATTTTGGCAGTGAATTCTCCTCTCTGTTGATCCAGGTGAGAAGAAGGAGAAGAAGGCAGCGACCCCTCCTCAGGAGGAGGCAAAAGTGGATGTGTCTCGGTTGGATCTGCGAGTGGGCCGCATCATCAGTGCCGAGAAACATCCTGATGCTGACTCCCTTTACGTTGAGCAGGTGGATGTTGGGGAAGCGTCTCCACGCACCGTTGTCAGTGGTCTGGTAAAACACATCCCTCTGGAGCAGGTACTTGACCCTCTACCTCTTGACAAAACACCTGCGTTTACATTGAGCCAAGTTTTGGCTGCATTTGCTTTCTGTACATCAACAAATCGATTGTAGCTGCAATTCAGTTATAAGCGATGTAAAGGCCAACATGACAGGGTTGTTTTCGTAAAATAAACCCAGACAGGGTTCGATCAGGAACAGGTCTTCAATCACCCTGGCATGTTTATTTTGGGATTACAACCAGCTGACTGTACATTATACAGCTTATTACACAGCTACTAACCAAATAAATAAATGAATTGACAAAATATTAATTTGCGTTGAAATGATGAAATTAGGTAATGATTAGGGCTGTCGATTTAACACGTTAATTCAATGCGATTAATTTGACTAAAAATAACGCGTTAAAAAATGTACACAATTAATCGCAATGCCCACACTGATATGGAAGATTCCTGAGAAATTCTAGCTTGTAGTACTACCTGTTTAGTACTACCTGTTTAGTACTACCTGTTTCTACCTGTTTACTCCAGAGGGCAGTAAATGAAAATTCAGCTGTATGGCAATGCGCAGTTTATACAGTGAAGAAAACAACCTTGAGCAGCAGAACAACACAAACATGCGTCACGTTCTTACGTTTAAAACACTTGGAGCGCAAATCCGAACTAAGAGATCTCAAGATGTGTTCCAAGTATTAAACTATATTTAACTTGACACAGTGACCTAAACATTTTATGTTTATGATGCAACGTACCCGAGACGCTACACAAGCATGTCTGACGCAGGTGTAAATTGACGGTCCTTAAACAAGCCCTTATAATAAATCTCCAACTGATTGACAAATTCACTTGTGAAATGGATTGCTGTGAACTGTGTGACAATGATTGTCTTATGATCAATAATATGGTAGAAAACAATACATTGTATTCTAAAACCACTATTTGTATCGTCTTATCAATGATGAACTCTTCTGCCACAAGAATGTAATGCATTTTAATTATCTGAATATTTTTATATATATATATATATATATATATTTAAAGATAACTATGTATCATTATTTCATCATTATATATTTAATTATATTTATATAAGGGGCTTTCTCAGCAAATATTTGTATATGTGATTAATCACGATTAATTAATCGTGGGATACCATGTAATTAATTCGATAAAAATGTTTTATCGATTGACAGCCCTAGTAATAATGCAAAGAATTAATCACTGAACAGCTGAAATCCACCACTGGTTTGCATTGGAGTTCTGTTGGTGTTTATTTTGTGAAAATGACCATCTGAATCCTCAAATAAACCAATAAATGGACATGAAACATTAATTTGAGTTGTAATTGTTTTATTCACTTGTAGAGATTGCACAGTGATCGGAGAAGCAAAAAAAGATGACTCGCACTACCCGGTTGTCCGGTCTATTACATCATAATCCCCGGAAGTGCAGTTGTTACTCAGAGATATCAGACCACTAGATGGTGCCATTGACCAATCAGAATAGGGGATCCCAGAGAGCTTTTGTAATCACGTTAATAGTATAAAATGGCTTGTGTTTGAATAACCAAGTGGTAATGCTTGATTTCATTTGATTATTTACTTTTTTTTTAATTGTTCGAAGAAAACCAAAAGATATGATTATTCGTTACCGCATTGCATAATTTAATTATTTTAAATTGGCCCCAAATTATTATTTTTTTTAAACGGTTAAACTAATATTTAAACAGATCATTCTGACTTGTATATCAATGCAGCAAGTTGTGTTGTTACTCGGCAGTTGTAAATGACTAAATGTTTTTACTTTTATATAATTTGTTTACAAAATTATTACTTTTTGGTTAAAAAAAATCACCAGATCCACTAGTGTAAAATATCCACTCACGTTTTTGTCTTATTTTTTATATATAAGCAATCAGTAATAAATAATCATCATCAAATTTAATCATTGCCAGAGTAAGTATTTACACCCCAACACTGGACAATGTTTTGGTAGTAAATGCTGTTAAAGAGCAATCTTTGTTTGCCAGTAAATGAATGTAATTCTTGTTGATTAGGTGTTGTGTGTCAGAATATTTTGAAGGGGGATATTTCACTTTTACTATTTCATATAAAATGTCTGTACAACCACAGCTCATGGAGATCCATAAACCTGCTCCATATAGAATTCCCTACATAGACTTGCGTTTTATTTTCCAGGACCCAGAGTTTACGATTTGTTTAGGGGATTCCTAGTAGTTTGTCCATATTCTTCATTGCACCTATAAAAAGTCTCTGTTTCCTTCATGCATTTAATCATTTGGGGATTCCCCTTCTGGTTATGACTAAATTACAGTTTATAGAGTGCATTTATAGAGTTGAATTAATGTTGAATATCTTTTAAATTTGAAAGATAATTTTGTAATGAATTTGAAAGTGAATGTATTTTTTTTTTTATGTATTTTGTTTTATCTTGGTGTCTGTTTTGTCCTGCTTCCCTTTTTCCTTTTCCTTAAAATGAATAATCCAGTTAAGTTGACCAACTGTTCTTTATATACAGTATTGGCAGTGACATACATTTTGTGTTTCACAAATTTTTCTGCTTCAGTTGTTGCGGTGTTGATTCACATTGTTTCTAGATTATTGTGCAGAGTGATCAGATGCATTTTAAATAATTGCAAAAAGCTTCATTGGCCAAAATGTTTTACTTTATCACATAAACACAAATTGCACAGTTTTTTGGCACTGGCACAAAATGACCAGCCAACATCATATCAGCAGCACCTGGGAAAGTGTGAACAAGTACTAGTCAGGTGAAATCATTCTGATTGGATTATAAGAGCAGACTGATTGCTATAAAAGGTGGGAAGAAGTGCTTCCAATCATTGTGTTCTTGTTAGGAATGTTACCTCTAAAGAAAGACGTGCAGCCATCATTGCTTTGCATCAAAATGGCCTCACATGCAAGGAAATTGCTGCAAAGAATATTGCACCTGAAAGAACCATTTACCAGATCATCAAGAACTTCAAGGAGAGAGGTTCAACTGCAGCGAAGAAGGCTTCAGGACGTCCCAGATTGTCCAGCAAGCGCCAGGACCATCTCCTCCTGAGGAGTCAGCTAAGCAATCATGTCACCACCATTGCAGAGCTCAATATTGGCAGCAGGTTGGTGTGAGTGCATCAGCACCAGCATCAGTGAGGCGAAGACTTCCGTGCATTTTCCAGCACGATGGAGCACCATGTCACAAGGCAAGAGTGATAATGATGTGGCTCGGAGATCATTACATTGAAATTTTGGATCCGTGGCCAGGCAACTCCCTGGATCTTAATCCCATAGAGAACCTGTGGTCAATCCTCAAAAGGCGAGTGGACAAACAGAAGCCCACAATTGTGATCTTCTCCGAGCACTAATAAGGCAAGAATGGATCGCCATCAGTCAGGATTTGGCCCAGAAGCTGGTATCCAGCATGCCAGATCGAATTGCAGAGGTTACGAAGAACAAGGGTCAACACTGTAAATATGGACTCTTTGCATTTATTGAATGCTTTTTCCAATAAAAGCCTTTAAAACTCATGAAATGCTTATTATTGTTTTCCAGTATACCATAGAAACATGTGAAAAAATAATCTACAAATACTGAAGCAGCAAACTTTGCAAAACACAAAATGTATTTCACTGCCAATACAAAAAATATTGTGCAACTTTTAGATTTGTTCTGGATTAGACACACTTTGGGAGAAGTCTTTTCTGAGTGGGTTCTCATTTTCCAGTGTCATAACTAATATATGTTATTTTTAGAATAGTGTTTAACTGCTAAGAGCCTGACAAAAAACAAGATTGCTGTAAATGCTGTACCAATCTGTAAGCAGAGTCATGATGAAGCCATCTCAATCTTTAGATGCAGAACCGCATGGCTGTGCTCCTGTGCAACCTGAAGCCTGCTAAGATGAGAGGCGTGTTGTCCCAGGCCATGGTCATGTGTGCCAGCTCTCCAGAGAAGGTCGAGATCCTGGATCCTCCCAGTGGAGCTGCGCCTGGAGACAGAGTTTCCTGTCAGGGCTTCCCAGGTAACATTCAGAATTATACACCAAAATACTCCTTTAAAGCTCTTGGAAAGTGTGTTGTGGGAAAACCTAATCAGTACTGCACTCTATTTGCCTCTTTGTTCTGTTGGCCTAGGTGAGCCCGATAAAGAGTTGAACCCTAAGAAGAAAGTGTGGGAGCAGGTCCAGCCGGATTTGCGCACTGATGGCCAATGTGTGGCCACTTACAAGGGAGCTGCCTTTGAGGTTACTGGCAAAGGGGTGTGCAAAGCTCAGACAATGGGTAACAGTGGAATTAAATAGAAACCCCTTGCAAACACCAGATGTTCAGCAAGAACTTCCTTCTATGAGAAGGGCTGATTTCTAAACCTCTGTAACTCTGCTGATGAAAGGGAAAATGTTTAAAATTAATAAAATATTTGAATACTGTTCGTGGAATGTCTCTTCATATGACACTTACTGAAGTATCGGTTTTTCTTTCTTTATTTTTTTGTAGAAACTTGAAAAAACTGCACTATAGTAATGCACGAAGCAAATGAAAGTACTTTGCTAAATATTATATTATATTAAATATATTATCTATTAAATATATATATATAATATATTAATATTTAATATATTATATATATTTTAAAATACAATTTAAATTAGTTTCTTAATGTTGAATTTGATTCAGTTTATTTCAAAATGTCATTCTAAATAGTCTACAGTCTTCACATTGGGCATTATAACTTTTTTGCAATTAAATGATATAGATGATAGTTTTTTACATTTAATTGAAAGCAACAACAAATATTATATTTTAATAATTCTTTTAAATAATATTAGTTCAATAATTGTATTACTTGACAATATCATTTATCTGCAATTAAATAGAAATACAGATTTTTGCATACATTTACATTTAATTGAAAACCAATTCAAATCTTTATTTATTTTTTTATACATTTTATTAATTGTATTAAAATAATGCAATTTCTATAATCTGCTGTACTTGACATTAATTGGTATAACTCATTAGTAATTATAATCATACAGATTTTAGAATATTGTTACATTTCAATTTAATATAATTTTTTATTATTATTATTTTATTTAAATAAGGTTATTCTTATAATCTGCCGTACTTGACATTGGGAGGTATAACTCGTTTTCTATTAAATGATTTAGATTTTGACATACTGTCACATTTAAATTTAATTGAAAATGACAAATTTGTTTAAATTTCATTTTAATTATTTAGATCATGTTATTCCAATAATCTGCAGTACTTGACATTGGACAATATAATACATTTGCAATTAAATGGTGATTTAGATTTGAGCATATTGATACATTTATATTTAATTGAAAAAATATATATATATTACTTTTATTAAAATAATGTCATTTCTATGATCCACAGTACTTGACATTAAGTGTCATAACTCATAAGCAATTATAATCATACACATTTTAGAATATTGTTACATTTCAATTTAATTGAATTTTTATTATTATTATTTTATTTAAATGTCATTCTTATAATCTGCAGTACTTGACGTTGGACGAAAACTAATTTGCACTTGCATAGTGATAAAGAGTTTAACATATAGTTCCATTTAAATTGAAAAGATTTCTATTTTAATTATTACATTTTAATTATATAATTCTTATAATCTGCAGAACTTGATATCAAATAGAACAGATGATTTTCAATTAAATAGTGAAATTTATTTTAGCATATTTAAGTTATGCATAATTAATTTCTTCAATAAATGTCCACGCATTATATTCAATTGCATACACAATGTTGCACAGTTATGTGTATATTATGATGGGGAAACTTTTCTTTTTTTTTTTTTTTTTTCAGAACATTTCTGCTTCCACAACACCAAAACATTGATATCAATAGCTTATAGAAATTATAGTAGGTGATGGCAAGATTAAATTGCAGGGTATTTGACTGCACCATTTCTACTTTAAAATAAACATTTACGTTGTTTTTGTTCGAAGCAACTTGCAGTGCATTTAAGCCGTATACAGCATTTTTTGCACTCCCTAGGATGTGACCCCTTGCCATTGCTAGCGTCATGCTCTACCAGTTGAGCTACAGGAACACAAAACAAGGGTTTTTTTGCCAAAAGTCCATAATGGAATAAATATGTCTAACAGTCTTTTGAATCATGTTTATTTCCACTATTTTAATCCTCTCAAAAATCTTATCTGAGCTTGTTTTTTCAAGTCATTTTGATTTGCTCAGTCCCCTTGAAAGGAACATCGTAGACTTTCACACAGAAAGAGTCACTCCCTGCTGGATTCTGTATTCCCCGTGGATTCTGCTCTTTTGCACCACTCTGTTCAACGGATGGATTTATACATCTGTCCCAACCCCATTCTGTCAAAAATAATGGAGTCCATAAGTGTAGCTCAAAAGCATGATTTCATTCAAAAAACTTTTACCACATCTTGTTTTGAAACAAATCGTTCTTTTTAACTTTGCATTGTTTTAAATCTCTATTGCATAATCCCATCAAAGTTTTTTAGTTATAGCATGAAATGGCCAAACTAGTTTGGCGAAATGTTCTACCTTGGTCCCTTGTGTGTCATAGCTTTTTCAACCACACCCATTACTAACAGGTGCATAAAATAAAGGATACAGCCATGCAATTTCCTTAGACAAACATTTGGGGCCCTGTAGTGTATTTGTAATATAAGTGAGAGTAAACTGTATACACTTACCTCATAGAAAATTCCACATCATTTTAATCTGCCTTGTTTATGGATTGAGCAAACAGTCTTCATTTATTGTTCAAACATTTGCACATCAGCATTGTCAAAATCGAGCACAAACTGTTTATTTGTATGAAGATGGTGAAGGGTGGGTTCCTTTGAGGGCTTCCATCTTTTTCAGATTTTGAGATTTGTTTTCCAAAGATGATCATGTTGTCAGATTCACAAGACAGGATTTCAGAATCCTAAATCAGAATTTCTTCAGAAGAGTTTTTGGGCATCATTTCTGTGCAGCTTTTAAATGGTGTTTAGAAATATTAGGTGACTTGTAATGGGGCAAGTGAGTGCCAGTTTATATGATTTCTTTTTACACAATACACTCCCTGTTATTAGAGGAAGATTAAAAAGTCATCACCGCAGGTCAAAGTTGGATATGAACACCGGTGTATGGGACACCCCAGCAGTGGATTGTTCATTCTTGTGCACGGTGAATAGAAATCACTGGATGTGTTTTTGTTCCTTTCAGTCTTGCTATTCTGGCACAAATGTAACTCTTTATTTATTACTTCAATTGCTGTAGGCTATTCATGAGATATTCAGAGATTCATGGTTAGTAAAGGGCCAAAGTTAAAACAGCCTTGCTTAAGGGACTCATTTCTCAATGTTTTTATGTTTACTTTTATGATCCTTCTGGATTTTAATCTTGTAAAGTCTTTGTCTTTTAAATGTTTCACTGTTATTGATAGGTTTGCCTTAACTGCTGGGAACACAACAGTTGATGATGATAATCGGGCTACACATCATCTGCGCCTTAGGAAAGTTCAGCAGATTTCCACAAAATTAAAATGTCTGTAGTCATGAACTAAAGCATATTCCTCGACCCTTGTATGTTTGTTTATTTTTTACATTTTTATTTTTATCCCCTTTTCTCTCATTTTGAAATGCCCAATTTCCACTACTTTAGTAGGTCCTCATGACGTGGTTACCTAAATCAGTGCCTCCGCTTCTGAGACCGTCAATCAGCGCATCTTATCTCATGGCTCATTGTGCATGACATCACAACGAGCCATGCTACTCTCCGCGATCCATGCACAACTTACCATGCGCCCCATTGAGAGCGAGAACCACTAATCACGACCACGAGGAGGTTACCCCATGCAGCTCTACCCTCCCTAGCAACCGGGCCCATTTGGTTGCTTAGGAGACCTGGCTGGAGTCACTCAGCACACCCTGGATTCGAACTTGCAACTCCAGGGGCGGTTTGCATGTTTGTTTATTAAATATTTTAGCTAATTTTTTTATGCTTTCTGCTACCAGTGAGAGTATAGTATACTCCATACAATGCAGTTCATAATGGTTTATTTGTTGATTGGGTGGTTTGTTTGTTTGTTGGGTAGTTCATTGGTTTGTTTGTTGATTCATTGGTTTGTTGGTTAGCTGGTTGGGTGGTTTGCTCATTGGATGCTTGGTTCAATGGTTGGATGGTTTGTTTATTTGTTGGTTCATTGGTAGGTTGGTTTGTTTGCCAGTTGGTTGGGTGGTACATTTGTTGGTTTGTTTCATTCATGGTTGGGTGGTTCATTGGTTGGGTGGTTCATTGGTTTGTTTGTTGATTCATTGGTTTGTTGGTTAGCTGGTTGGGTGGTTTGCTTGTTGGTTGCTTGGTTCAATGGTTGGATGGTTTGTTTATTTGTTGGTTCATTGGTAGGTTGGTTTGTTTGCCAGTTGGTTGGGTGGTACATTTGTTGGTTTGTTTCATTCATGGTTGGGAGGTTCATTGGTTGGGTGGTTTGTTTGTTTGTTGGGTGGTTCATTGGTTTGTTTGTTGATTCATTGGTTTGTTGGTTATCTGGTTGGGTGGTTTGCTTGTTGGTTGCTTGGTTCAGTGGTTGGATGGGTGGTTTGTTGGTTTGTTCATTTATTGTTTGGTTTGTTGGTTGGGTGGTTCATTTGTTGGTTGGGTGGCTTATTGGTTGATTCATTTGTTGTTTGTTTGTTTGGCTGCCTAGCTGGCTGGCTGGTTTGTTCTTTAATTCACAGCTCAATGATTTTTGGCCATTACAAAACAATTTTGAACAGTCTTGTTTGTTTAAAATACATTTTAAATTCTTTACACATGCTTCATATACTTTATAGTCCCAGTAAGGGAAAATTGTTTTGGTGTACTCGCATGATTTTCTGCACTTTGCACATTGTACACAAATAATGACATGGAGCCTGTTATCTGTTATTTGCATCTATTTGTACAATAATAGAAGCTGGATTATTATTTGTAATTACTTCCTGATATGTAAACCCACTGAATTGTATGAGGGTGGGCTTTACATGACCTTCAGACAAGCCTTCAACCAAGCCTTCAGAATGCTTGTCAAGTGTGTGAAAGATTTTGAGTTACTCAACATGGTCTTCTCTGATCACAGATTTGTTACCCATTTGTGCGCCTTTTTGTGGTTGACTGTTGTGACGACCTCCAGCCACAATAAGGCTATATCCTAGTGTTACGCATATTTTTCCATATTGCTTTTAAACTCATACTACATGAGTACAGCAAACAAATCTGTTGTTTGGAATTCCTCTCCCAAAGCTACATTGAATTAATTAGGTGCGAGACTGAAGATGTTGAGGGTGATCGATTTTAAGAGATTTAAAATAAAAACAAAAGTCTATCAAAGCATAGTTGGGACTCATGCATGCACACAGGGGCAGGCGAACATATACAAAGGAGAAAACAAAAGATTGTTTTAGGCAAAGCTTCAAAGTAAAATAACAGTGCAAGGCCAAGTCATTTTTTCGAAGCAAAGTTTAATGGCTAAAATGCACACATTTGATTTGATTGTGGGAAATTTGCTATGTGGTCCCATTTCATATACTTATCTTTCCAACAAATAAAAACTCTGTCTTTTCAAATGTTAATCTTTAACAGAGAGAGAGAAAACAACAGGGTGAGAGGTCTCAGGATGTTTGGCTGTGGTTAAAAGAGAAGTTTGAAGAATGCTGTTATGTGTGTGTGTGGTTTCATAACTCGCCAGTACACAATTAAAGACCATCAAAGCATAGGAAATCTGTTATTAATGTTAAATCCCAATTGAAAGCTCTAAATTTTGATTGCTTTTGCTCACAAATAGCAGCATAATGTTTCTTAGCATTGTCAGAAAGCATCCATATGACAAGGTTTGTGTGTATTATATGCAAATGATCACTCTTCTATATAAATGTGTTGATTTATGCTGTGTTCTGGGTTCAATACAACCCCAATCGGCAGCATTTGTGGCATAATGTTCAATCATTTCAACTAGTTCCTCATTTATATATATATATATATATAATTGTATATATATTTAATTTTTTTATGCAAATCTAGTTGTTCATATGCTTTACTTTTAAGGTGTGCTGTCTAGATCTTTTTTAATGGTCCTGAAAAGTGAACTTTTCAGTAATCCTTTGTTTACTTGCATAATTCCAGTTCTGCGTTTACAGTGACAGACACAGCTGAAAACTGCTGCTGTGTGCAAGACCACCATGTCAGAGGCTTTAAAACGTCTCTGCATGAAATCTGTTATGACAGGCTCAACAAACAAGTAAACGGCCTAGAAACATAAGACTTCCCATTGCTGCGGCCCACTAATCCATGCATTAAATAACTCTTTTGAATTAATCTCTGTTTAGAACAATATAAATCATCGATCATCCCGAGCACTACTTTCTTTCTTTCTCTTCTTTCTCTCTATTGGGGAAAAAGAGTCATACAGCTGGAGAGCAGAGGGTATGACCAACTGTGTAACTGAATTCAATGTGGTTGCCCTGCACACAGCCAATAGAACAGGACGCGTTTATCAATAAGTTGAAAACTCATCACCCTTTCATGTGGTTTTGTTCCGGTGGCATGACTTTGTAAAGGAACACATTTCTTCTCAGTCAACTTTCTATAACTGCATACAAATGTGTACTTCCCTGCTATACATGTAAAAATCAGTGTGTCAAATGAGTAGGAAGTCACAATACTCAGTATTCTGAATACCCAGATGACATGCTGCATCTGTTGTGATACTGAAGTGTGCAACTATTGAACATTTTGATATCCAATAAGGCCATGTGAGTTGAGGAGTCCATTCAACTAAAATTATTAAGTAGAAACAACAATATTTAAATGGCAAATCTGATTGAAGTCTACTTGCATCTAGTTACCTTAACTTAAATATTTATGTTCATTCTATATGAACACCAAGATAAGCAAGCTTAATTACACAAGTTTTGGAGACGCCATTACTCAGTTCAATTGAGGGAACGAATTTACTCAATCAACTTAGTAAAGTCAACTTATTAGGTACTTACAATGGGAGTAAATGGGGCCCATTTTTGGAGGGATTAAAGCCAGAAATGTGAATGGTAAGAAAAAGGGGTTACATTTTGGTCTGTTCTCACCCAAAACTGATTGGATCGCTTCAGAAGACATGGATCAAACCACTGGAGTCTTATGGATTTCTTCTGTTTCCTTTATGTGAATTTTGGAGCTACAAAGATCTGGTCACCATTCACTTGCATTGAGATATTCTACTAAAAATCTTTGTTTGTGTTCTGCTGCAGGAAGAACGTCATACACATGATGACACGAGGGTGAGTAAATGATGAGAGAATTTTCATTTTTGGGTGAACTGTTCCTTTAAGAGCTCACAGACAGCTCTTCAATGGTTTCAGTAGACTTGCAATTTGGTGAACCCCCTTTGGGAAAACATTGAGGTGAGGACTGTAATTAGTGGAGAACAAGGACTCCGCTGTCCCGCAGGTGAAAACAAGAGGCTTATAGCCAAAATAAAAAGCATTTGGACAAATGCAGCCTCAGCACCCAGTACCCATCTGTCGTGTTAGGTTCCAGGCTTATGTGAAGCCTTTTTGTGTGAACGCTTAGAGCTGCTGCCAATTACTACAAGGTTGGTTAGCCTGATGTATTCTTGGGTTTGCTGAATAATACCCACACAACCTCAGAACATCATTCTGAGAAATATTTGAGTACACTAATGGCCTGTAGTCTTATGTACTTGAAACCTCTTACCGGGATTTTCCAAAGATAGTCTTCACATGTGAAATTCATTTTCCAAATGTGCTTGCGGACAATTATCATAATGTGGGCAAGTGTATGTAATATTAGTACAGATTGTCTTGTAAATCCAGCTTTGTGTCACTTTACACTTGCTATGCCCATCAGGGCAGCTGGTTTGACTCAAAGAGAGAGACAGAGAGATGCCTGCAAAACTGCAACCAAATCACAAGTGATGGCTTTCTTTGCCTCAATTTGTCTGTTATGATTTGGAAAACCCCTAACCAAGTCTAAAATATAATGGGGATGATTTTGAGAATGGAGCTGAAGACAAGAAATATTTTAAAGGGAATAGTTCATCCAAAAACATTTTACTCACTCTTGTCATTCCAAACCCCTTTGACACTCTTGAAAGCTTCAGTCTTCATTCATTGTAATAGCATGGAAAAGAGCAACCAGTACAGTCTTCAAAATTTCTCCTTTGGTGTTCCACAGATGAAAGGAAGTCATGTGTTTGGAAAGTAAATGAGTAAATGAGTTTGAATGAGTAAATATTTTTAAATGAACTATTCCTTGAAATTTGCAACATGATCACATGGGAAGTCAGGCAGAGAGTTCTATCAGGAAGACTTGAGGGAAATTTAAGATGACATTTATTTGATGAATATTAAACAAAAAAGTAACGTCTCTCTCTTTGGAGTAGGCCCCGTCTGGCGGTCCGAAGAAGTTGTACTCAGAACCATCATATCCTGCCGGAGATAGGAGGCAGGGGCTAGGAGCCTACCCCCATGCAGGACGGGACTCAACTGGTGGTGGTGGGGTGGTGGAGGTTGCCATGTTAGCACACTGAAACAGCAATGTGATAGATTGTGAGCAGACTTATAAAGCAATGGCTTACATGTGATTGGCTGGGAGTTACCATGCTAATGGTGCAATGATGTACTGCTGCTTGTCTACCCGCTAGAACTACGCTGCGCTTACATTTCTGGGATCTGAGGATCAGCCACATTATGCCGACTGACCGACACACACCATCTCCATCAGACAATTTTCTATTGGCTCCAATATGTTTCCCTTCCCTTGTGGCGCATTGAATCAGCAGCATGGGAGACTCACACACACAAAGTTGCATTTTTCCCTTTAACATTAAATTTTTACTCCTCTGATGGTTAGGTTTAGGTTTGAGTTTGGTTGGGTGGTTCAGTTTATAAAATATGCATTCCTCTTGGCCATATTTCACTCGCTTCACAACTCGCTTTTGGCGCCCCTCTGTGGACATTTTACCTGGAAAATGGAGCTCAAACATGCCGATACAATTAATAATACTCACTGCTTTGGCCACCAGGAGCAGTGTTTCCAATTTCAGTAAGCAGAGAATGGTTTTAGCTAAAGAAAGTCCGTTTCCGATTTCACTGCGAGTTCAGTTTGATACTTATTCAATTACACCCAATGGATTGTGCTTGGAATCTCATAATGGACTTTGGAGGACTCTACAGCTGACATTTGGTGCATTGTATGATCTTGATAAAGGGGTAGTTGAATCTGGAAAACAGACTTTTGGAAAGTCATGATCAAAGAAATAGAAACCAGTCACCCTTGCTGGTTAAGACTGTGTGATTTTATTTATCTTTATGCACCGGTGAGTGATGATCATTTGAAAGGAAGCAGACAAATTTTCGTTACCCATTATGGTCTCTGTTGCTGTATTGCGTTAGGTTCTGATGATTAAAACGTGGAAAATCCACGTCACTAAAAACCTCATGATGAAAAACACAAAACATGGGTGAGTTCAACCGGCACTTGTGAGTATACTGGCCAAACTAAATCATGACTAATCTTGCCATCAGTGTGTCTTTAACTGAATCCATGTAGAAGGGAAGCTAACGTTCACGCAGTCAGTGTATGGGATTGACAAATGTATTTACTTACAGGTGGGAGTCTTGAAATATCCCGTTCATACAAAAGCTTAAGGTAGTAGTTTGAATGCTGTCTTTATGAACGAACAACCAAAGTCATAATCATATGCTTACAGCTTTAACCATAGTGACAGTGACTAAAAGATGATGACGTCCATAACACGGCATATCTTATCACAACTGAGGCGTGAGTTCATCCATCAGATCATAATTAACTGACAGCAGCTTTGAATGCTTTTTAACCGCTTGCAGAGCGCAGCTTTTGTTTCGCCGGCTTGTGCCCGTGATCAGCTGGTGGAAGACAGTGGATGAATCTTCGGATGACACACAGCTCATTACTCCGTCTCCGCGAGTTAACGAAACCCCACATGAAATGCACGAGACACGTGTGTGTATAGTGCAGCGTGGCTGTCTCGCTGTAAATGATGTAACCAACAACTAGTTGTCTAGTACAGTTCCGTTCACACAGCACAGGTTTATCGAGAATGCGGTTGTGAGACCTGAACATTTGCGGGTGTCAGTTGGGTTACAGAATGCAGTTGTCACTCTTGTAAATAAACAAACTGTGTGTGAAGTGTGTGCTGCTGGGTATCTAGATGGCATTTCAAGGCATCATAGACGTGAATGTTGATCTATACTGTAATTATGCTGCATTCTAAGATACATTCTTTGGCCAAATTTGAAGGCAGCATTGCATGTATCCTTCAAGAAGAAAGCTAAAGAAGATGAAAGGCCTTGGGTTGTTTGGTTACTTTAGAATTGTTTGACAGTTGGAGTTTGAAATCACAAATATTCTGTGACAGAGTCATGGCCTGTTTGAACATTCTTTCAATGTAAGTCTTTGGGATAGAGGTCTGCATTCCCGTGGGAATGCATGGTGCGAGATTACATTTCCGAGTTGAAGACAGGAGCTGACAGTACTTCCAGTGAGTGGTGTGTGGAAGTGGGCAGTCAGAGAAGAGCCTCAAAAATCAGGTGTGGATACCTTTTTTTATGTTATTAATTTATGAATGGAAAAGACAATACATCTGTGATAACAATAAGCAAAAAATACAATATAAAAAAGTGCACAAATTATCCAATATTTAGAGCAGGCTCTGCAGGTAGTCAAAGGGGCTTTAAAAGAATGGCAGACCAAAGCGTGGACATCAAAGGATGGGAAACTCAGACTGGAAAATGGTCAGTTTAGTGTTAAGAAATCAACCTCAGGCAAGTCAGATGGGCATCATGTCATAGGTCATCTGATAATAGCATCCAACAGAAAAATTATGTTTTTTGTACACTGATTTTGTCCTAAGTTTAAAACAAATGCGGTGTTTCGGGAACAAGAGCGGTCGGAAAGAAAATAACTGTGGGCAGGGTGCAGGTGAACATTGAGCAAAATTCAGCGGGAGTGTTCCGGTGAGGGATAGAAACTTGCGGGAGCATGGTGAAAAAAAAGTCCCTTGCAGACCTCCACTATTGGAATTTGGAAAACGGGAAAACCATAAGTACGATCAGTTAGAAAAATAATAGCACATTAAGTCAGAACAGTCTGAAAGTCTCCATCCAATTCTTTTTAGAGGTTTTATAATGTTCCATCTGTTTCAATGCAGTTTGATGATTCTGCTCTCAAAATATGTTGCATGATATGCCAAAAAGTCATTAGAACAGAAATTAAACCTTTTTTTTATTTGGGTGTCACGGAACTGAAGGCCATATATAAAGCAAAGTTCAAAGTTCAAAAGCACTGACAGAGGAAGAGAAATGGGAAATGACCTTTGAACTTTGCTTTATATATGGCCTTCATTTGCCCTCAGCTGTCATTCAGTGACCCTCTATCTCAAGCACGTCCATCACTCCTAGTCATTACCAGGCTGTTTGGAGACTTTGCCCGAATAGCCAAATAAAGGAGAAATGCTATCTGCTTTGCCTAACGCCATAGATCAGGTTACAACATGAAACATCTATAGCCCTGAAAAGGAAAATAAGTACACACTGGATATGATGAGAAGAAAAAAGTTCAGGCCAAGTCAACACTAATGCGTTTTTGTTTGAAAAGTCTGTTTTCAGTTTCCTATTGTCATTACAAAGTACACTGCACAAGAGAGCATTTTCGGTATGGGAAACCACCGTTTCCAGTGTGGATGAAAGGTGATAATATAGCAAAAATCAATGTGTTTTCAACCAAAAACATATTTGTGTGAATGTTGTTGCAGAAAGGAGCTTTATTCTAGAATCTTTGCTGTACAATCACAACGTTAATGACCTTTTGCAGACTTGCTGTTGTCCAAAGGATTGGTCAAAACGCAAATGTTAAGATTGGCTCAATTTCAATCCATGAGCTAGAATTTGAATTGAATTGGCCCCACCCTTGACCCTTATATATACTACCGTTCAAAAGTTTGGGGTTATTAGACTGAAATGTTTCTCACGATCTGAAGGTGTAAAAAAACATTTTTTTGAAATTGATGATTTGGACCAAATAATTAAGAAAAACAGCTAATAAGTGCCCAGCATATAGATATGAACTCCTTCAATACTGTTTAAAAAGCATCCCAGGGTGATACCTCAAGAAGTTGGTTGAGAAAATGTCAAGAGTACATGTCTGCAAATTCTAGGCAAAGTGTGACTACTTTGAAGATGCTAAAATATAACCCAGATTTGTCACATTTTTAGTCACAACATAATTCCCATTGTTCCATTTACGTTATTCCATAGTTTTAATGACTTTACTATAATTCTAAAATGTACAAATAAAAATAATTAAAAAAAATAAAGAATGCGTAAGTGACCCTAAACTTTAGAACGGTAGTGTAATATATTCAAATTTAAGTACTTTATTTAACATTGTGCATTTAAAATATTTGGGGCTTTCCAGAAAATATTCAAGACAACAGCCCCTTCACTCAAACAAATAAAAAATAACTCTTTGGCTGAACTTAATTCAACTATGAACAGTGAATCCACATGTTTCAAATGAGTTTTATTCTAGTAAAATTACCATGTAATTTCAACTTGTATACTTCAAGTAAAGGGAACCTAATTGAATCAAGTAAACCCAACAAACATTTACATGTCAAAATAACTCCCTTTTAGTGATATGCTAGTGATATGCAAGCTAGCAATGTGCTGGTGGGTATCACTACTGATTGCAAATTGGTCAATAGAACTGGTGGTGGCGTAGTGGGCTACACCACATGACTGTTAATCAGAAGGTCGCTGGTTCGATCCCCACAGCCACCACCATTGTGTCCTTGAGCAAGGCACTTAACTCCAGGTTGCTCCGGGGGGATTGTCCCTGCAATAAGTGCACTGTAAGTCGCTTTGGATAAAAGCGTCTGCCAAATGCATAAATGTAAATGTAAATAAAGCTATACGTAAAATACTCAAAATGCATTGGTCCTCAACTATAGGCTCAAACACTCTATAACTTAATGTAATGGCAAAAACTAAACAGAAATTCCTCTATATCTCAACATAACAAAACATTAAACAACAACAATCGTCCCCTTTATATTTTGCACAAAGACACATAAAATAACACTTAATTTGAACATTTAATCTCCCTAGCGAGTCCAATGCAAGGCATGCTGCGAACTTGAAATCATCTGCCAATTTCAGTTAACCAAACAAAAAACTAAAAATAATAATTTTCCCAACATGCATGGAATTATTAAAGATGACAGGACACTTTTTTTATCCACTTGGTTACATGCGTTTTTGAGTAGTATGAACATGGGAAGATTGAGTAAAACTAGAGAATGTTGTTCAGTTCAGTTTTTTTTTTTTTTTTGAGTGTTCTGCCAAGGTCTAGTGACTCCCCTGTGTGTCAATAAGGCTGGGAATCCTCTGCTCGGCCTGTCGTGGCTGTATGTTTCAGATTCAATATAGCTCTATAAGTAAAGACTAGTAAAGAATGGATCACATGGGAGAGGTGCACTTTTTCTGTGAACACACAAAAGGGCCCCATTAAGAAACCACACTTAACTGTCCCTTAGAGACATTTAGATAAACACAGCACTCTAATGCTCCAGGTGTCCCGTTACCACAAGAGACGAGGCCAAAGAATAGAGATGAGAGCGTTGGGAAAAGCATTGTTGTTACATTTTTTTGTTTTCTCTTTCTTTACCTGCCTTGTTTTGTTCCGGGTGATTTTTATAGACCGGACACCATGTCATTTTCTCATACAAACACAAAAAAAAATCATTCTGTAAGGATGAAAACAAAAGTCTGTGGATCCCATATAACAATGACCCACATAGAGACGAGTTTTTATCCCAGGGTCCAACAGTGGCCTGGGGATATGCTTAGGAAAAGCAACAGGAAGTGTAGCGCCTGCTTGCTGTCTAGGGCAAGAGCTCTTCACATGAAAGAGAAGCATGAATTGGCATGAAAGTAAAGGTGAAGTGTCACTTACAAGCACTGCCATCACCTGCCATCACCCAAACAATCAGACAACCCAGAACCTTCAAGAGGATTGAAACCGCAGTCTGAACCAGTGTTATTCTTTCTTTTTTTTTCACCCCTTTTCTCCTCAATTTGGAATGTACATTCCCAATGCGCTCTCAAAGTCCTCACATTGGCGTAGTGTCTTATAGTGAATCTCAGTTGCCTCCGCGTCTGAGGCCGTCAATCTGTGCATCTTATCACGTGGCTTGTTGAACATGTTACTGCGGAGACATAACGCATGTGGAGGCTTCACACTATTCTCTGGGGCATCCACGCTCTACTCGCCATGCGCTCCACCGAGAGCGAGAATCACACATTATAGCAACCACGAGGAGGTTACCCCATGTGACTCTGTGCTCCCTAGCAACCGGGCCAATTTGGTTGCTTAGGAGACCTGGCTGGAGTCACTCAGCACACCCTAGATTTGAACTCAAGACTCCAGGGGTGGTAGTCAGCGTCTTTACTCACTGAGCTACCCATGCCCTACCAGTGTTAGGACTCAAACAAAAGCAAAAATGACATAGTTGGAACATATTAAAAAATTACATTTTTAAACTAAACTAAAATATGGAGTCCTTTCCAGGAATTTATATTGTGAATTTTGCATTCCCTCTCAATACCTTTATCATCCCCTACAAAAAATGAACAATAATAATCATAGCTGAACTATGGTATTTGTAGTAAAACTATAGTAACTACAACATTTTCCAGTTTTACTACAGTTCCTATAGTTAAATATGGTATTTGTACCATATTTTATTTGTGCCATTTATCAAGTGCTGAAACTTTAATTAGTGCAGAACAATCTGGACTAATGATATACAACAGTCACTTCTTTGCAACCTGAATGTGCTAAAAACAATTTAGATGCAGCATAACGAATGAAACCGAACGCAGGTGTCTCTTATTAACTTGATACAGTGTCTAAAATTGTGCCAGTCCTGCATGAGACACTGAAGAATCAGTGACACACATTGTAACAGGTATGGGCATTCATCCAGCGCATTTACATACGAAAACACAAAAAAAAAAAAAAAAAACATTTCGCGCAGACGCACACAAAACGTGTTCTGTGTGAACGGGCCTTAACTCATCCATTCGCGCATATGTCTGAGTGAGAGCAGGTGGGCGAAACAAGTTCTGGTGGCCTATGTGTTTTTTAATACATTTCAAACCCAAATCCAAAGTCCTACTTAAAAAACGGACCCGAACCTCGCGGCTTCTAACGTGAACCTCTATGAGAGCGTTGAAATCAGCGTATTCGCTCATGTACCCAGAACATGTCACCCCTTAAGCGGATGTTGATGAGCTTTCCTTCCGGGGCGGGGGATTGCGTGATTTGCGTGGTGGTTAAAACCGCTAGTGAGTGCAAGTAAAAAAATTCAAAACCCAGAGAGATTCAAGAGTGCTGCGAACAAAGCCACCCACCGAGATTTGGATATTGTATTAAAACTTCCTATCAATAAGCACTGTTTAACAGTGCAAAAATATACATGAATCTTCACACAAGTCCTAATAGTGGCTGTTTTATTCATTAAATGCACGTCAGCTTAACCAAGAGCAGCTTATTTTCATGCACAGTATGAAAGAAAGAAAACATGAGATATAATGTCAGTTTCAATTTTAATGCTATTATTCATATTTTATTTACCCTAACTGTAATCAAATGATGCATTGTGGTGATTAATGGCCCCATTTGTTTTAAGCAAAAAAAATAAAAAATCTCATGATTGGCCACATAAAAGACTGAATCCAGGGGACATATTTTGTTACAAAAAGACTCTCTGGATTTCATTTTTTATGAGTTTCTAAAAAGCTATTGTGAACTTGTTTGTGTGTCTTTTTAATCAAACAAAAGTAGTTCTAACATAAGCACAAGATTCAGCTGATCATGTGATCATAACATGGCAGCCCCCATGAGGAGACCCTCTCCATGTAGAATAAAACAACATTTATAAGGTAACTGTTGTGACTGGAGTCTTTATCTCATGTGGGTGGTCATGATTTAAAACAACTGTTTTACTATTACTATTAGTAATAGTAATAGTTAGTAATAGTAATAGTAAAAATTACTATTAATTTCCTAAGGTGTTCAAGGAAACATTTCTGAGTGCACATTTAAAACATCAAACATCTACATTATGTATTTGTATGAGGGTTATAAATGAATCATTTAACATATACAAACTACATACTATATTCTAATTGGTAAGATAAAGTTTTGGTGCTAATGGCATTTTCTTACCGCACATTTTTCTAAACTAACCCTCCCTTACATAAGCACACACACTGTCACCTTTCCTTATATTTCAGGCTCTACTCCTGAAATGTCCGTGGAGTGAAGTTTATTTTTAAAGCTGTTGTTCCAATTTCCATGGATACTTAACATAGTGAGGCACCATTTGTTATATAGAAACAAGTGTTTTGCCATATCCCCCAAAAAAGAAATATCTCAAGGGATCACTGCCATTTATTTCTCATGACACTGCAGAGTTTGTGTTTTTGTTATAAAATTATTAATTTGCTTGCCAAAGAATACATCATTCCTCCCACGGTGGGACCCAAATCTTTGTCTTGGCTGTTGGCAATAAACAGATAATGAAATTTTCAGTGGTGCTGCTCCAGCTAGGTGACAATGCATGAGAGGCTCCTACACTACAGTCTCCAACAGACAGGGGTGATCGGATGTGTAACATCAGTCTCCAGAGGGGTGAAGTAGACAATTCAGCAGGGTTGGGACAGGTTAAAGGGCAGATGGAATCCATTTAAGAGCAAAGCCAATCTCAAAGTTGATGAACCACGATAATGTAGGAAAACACTACAGCTCTGTTCCATAACTTAGTGAGCTGCCTACATAAAGCATTTTAATTAATCATATGCCACATCCACTCTACGTTCGTATGTTCATGCCTCGCATCCACACTGGAACAGCGTGGAGACTTTCGAAAATGCTCTCGAGCGGCGGATGTGGCTTAGGTGGTAGAGTGTGTTGTCCGCTAACCGCAGGGTTGGTGGTTTGATTCCCGGGCCACACGCCTCCACATGCCGAAGTGTCCTTGGGCAAGACACTGAACCCCAAGTTGCTCCCAATGGCAGGCTAGCGCCTTGCATAGCAGCCCTGCCGTCATTGGTGTGTGAGTGAATGGGTGAATGAGACGCAGTGTAAAGCGCTTTGAATACCGCTAAGGTTAAAAAGGCTGTATATAAGTGCAGACCATTTATCTCGATCACCGTATACTTGCATGGCAGGCCAGTAGTTGGCGATGTCACTTTGTAAAGAAACACTACGCACCTGTGCACATAAGTATTCTTCCACAGAGCGGTGAATACAAACAGTGAAGATGGCGAAAGCATCGAGCAATTTTGTCTGGACGGATGATGAAGTTGCTTTATTACTACAAGTGACCCTGGACTATAAAGCACCTTTTAAAGGACTCCAACTGGTGATCTCATGTTGAAACAATTATGTTAGTAAACTGAGAATGGAGGGTTTCAGTGTGTGGATTAGTGTGGACACAGATTATGCTGCCTCCTAAATACCCTAATTTTGGTCAAAATCTAAAGCATGCATGCTCTGTGGAGAAGACAATCCCATAATTCATTGCAAGGGAAAAAATCCATCGGATGACGGACGAAGAGAGAGACCCTTGCAAAAAATCTAGAGATGCCACAAACTTGCTGCAAACTTAATGGGTGGCGAATTTGTGACAACACTTTTTGCTAGGGGAAGTTTTTATTACAAATGTAATTAATTCCCAACCAAAAAATATCTCAAAAATATATTTGAATAAAAAAAAAAAGTGGATTATTTTCCCATTATTTGTGTGTATTTAGCTGTCCCAAATGATTGTGTCCCAAATGATGCACTAAAAACTATGCACTTATGCTAAACACTAAGCAATTGTGTTTATCTCAGAGTGAAGTCAGAAAGAGTAGGTTGATTTTTCTTTAGCAAAAATCTGTATATGCTGAGTGAAATGTAAAAACTGCCCCCAGTGGCCAAAGTGGAAAGTGTTGTAGGGTGTATTGACTTGTTTCATGTGACATCACTGTATGAACGTGCCACCATGTATGTGACCAATATTCCATATACCTTCAATGTGCCGCACTGTGGGATGCAACATATACCTTCTTCAGGGGTTAAAAGCAGCTCCTACATTCATACAGATGGGATCATCACAGACGTTTTTAATTACTGTGAGTAAATCAGACCAGACAATGACACAAAAACATTAGTAACATCTTGATTGAGAGAAGTTGATGGTGATGTACCGGTGGGCGTGTGTACTAGCCGGTCACACATCAGACTCGCCGGTGTACACTGATGAATTGCAGATAAAATATAATTAAATGTCCACGAAAGTTACATTTGCCACAATTTTTGATGTTGTTTCTCAGGTGTTTTTCCATTCACCACCATTGCTTCCTCCCGCTGAGTGTCACAAATATGGTGGCACAGGGAAAAGTGACGTCACTGAAACGGGTCAATAGGCATGTGTCAGCTCCATTTATGTCCAGTTGCTAGTTGTGAAGCGATTTGTTTTCAGCACATGATGTAATACAGTGACGAGGAATGCATATTGTATGGACTCTATCTCCAAACCCAAACCTAACCGTAGTGGAGTAAAAATCAAATGTTAAAAGGAAAAGTACAACCTCTGAATCGCACTTATCACTGATTATGCAATCTACTTCCTGGTTTCAATGTGGAGAAGAACCCAGGTCTCTCATGCTGCTGATGCAACACCCTGCTGGTAGAGCCACATGAACACACTTATGATTTTTACTACATTCAGTGTTTTTTATTCAGTGATTTTAAGCTGAAGTAAGTGATGTTTCAAGCATATGCAATGTTTTGCTGCTAGTTAGCCAACCTCAGTCAACACTTATATCTCAAATAACACTTATTCTCACAGCGCAGGGTGATGGTAAAGCATTCATCTCACTTGTGCATAGTGTTGTCTTCGCCTCTGCTATATATGGCCAGCCGCGAACGCTGAGTGCACAAAGTGTCCAACATTCCACACAACTAATGAGCAAAAGACTACAAAATAGCATAGAAAAGTGCAGAAGAATGCGATTTGGGATACAGCTTAGCAACATGCTAACACCAAACGCTATTGCATCAAATGTGAATCAAGTCTTTCACACTATTTGTGTGATACACAAAGTTGCTGCCAATGTAAAGTGTTCCAATTCATTCACTTATGATGTTGCTTTAGAGTCATGATGCTCCCTTAGAAGGTAGCGGCCTATGTAGGCAGAATACAGCAAGGCAGGTCACTAGGTTTGGGAACAGGGATGTCAAGATAGTAACGTACTGGTTTGGCACAGGCACAGTTCTCACAATGCACATTCGATATTTTGAATTTCCCTTTGTGTGAGCTGAGTGATTGGTCACAGAAGTGCAGGCAACCTACAATACGCTGAGCTAAATCAGGGTTTACAAAAGAGCACAGCTCTTTCACTACCTTTATGTTATGATGAATAAGGCTGGCAAGCCAACACTGAAGGCTAAATTTATTATCTGGTCAGTCACACACTCCACTTGTAAAGACAGAGTATAAAGCTGTTTTTTCTTTTTCTTTTCTTTTCTTTTCTTTTTTTTATACCAAGTGTAGTTTAGTAGTTAAGACATTTCTTCTGATGTAGGAAAACAACCTTCTTCGAGATGTCCTTATTGTTCAGAATTCATGATGACTCAAGCATAGTCATGATGCTTTTGGACATCATAATGGATTGGTTCTAAACCCATAACCCAAAATGGGTCACAGGTCTGTTCTAACGGGGTTGCGGACATCTTGGAAAACAAAGTTAATTGCAATTGCTAATATCAAAAGCTGTTGCACACAATCCCATTGCAATTTCATTTGGTGACACTAGATGTACAAAATTCAAACACAGGCTTCAAGGAAATTTTGATTTACTCTTGAGCAATTTTGGAACAGTTTTGGGTCACCGCTTAATTTCCAATGTAATATCTGTGCCCTGAAGCACAAAAAATTGAAAAATACTGTCATAATGGATATAACCAAAACAAAGGCTTTTTAAATTAAATCAAACAAATTATACAGTGTAGTCTCGCCCAGATGAGTTCATCTCTCGTATATATATATAAACAGTAAATCTGTATACCATCAGAGTTAAAGCTCACCGAGCATCAGCCTGATTGTTCACAAGATCTATCCCAATGCTTTTCCCAACCGATGAATGATAGGATTGTGGAGAGTAAGGAGGGGTCGCAACAGCGCGAGAGAGGAAAGACCTAGGTAAAGTTATCCGGTGGGAGCCGCCCAATTTGTGTGATC